>NW_025959317.1:0-212132 GCF_023159225.1 Perognathus longimembris pacificus | reverse complement strand
ATGTGCATTTACTGGTAGATTTTATTCCATCGTTTCACTTTTAGATGTTTGCTTTTGCTGGATAGATGTGTCTCTTGGAGGCAACAGAAAGATGGATTTTGATTTTTGATCCAACTAATGAGCCTGCGGCTATGAATGAGAGTTTAGCTGTGTACAGTATTCTTGGTTGATAGTTTTTCTTATTTAGGGTTTGGTATACTTCATGCACGCTCTCCTTGCTTTCAAGGTTTCTGCTGAGAAGTCTGGGGTAATTCTGATTGGTTTTCCTTTATATGTGATTATTTTCTTCTCCATAACAGCTTTAAAGATTCTTTCCTTGGACTCTATTATCCTGTTTTGTTGACAATGTGTCGGTGGGATGTCCTCCTCTGGTCTGGTCGGTTTGGGGTTGTAAATGTTTCTTGTATCTGTATCAGCCTATCCTCCGGGATATTTGGGAAGTTCTCGGCTATATTCTGTTAAATAGTTTGCCCATTCCCCTAATTTTTTCTCCAGGTTTTCCTCAATACCTATTAGCCTTAAATTGGGCTTCCTGATTGGGTATTGGGGCTCCTGGAGTAATCTGTTTTGTCGATTGGATTGTTTTGGTATTGTTTTTTTTGACATTTCTTCATAGAGTCTAGGGAATCTACAGCTCCTGAGATTCGATCCTCTGCTTCTTCTAGTTGGGAGTGTAGACTAGCTACTTGATTTCATATCTCTTTTCCTTCTGACTGGTCTTTCCTGATGATTTCCATGTCCTTGCTATAAGTATCTCTTACGTCCTGCATGGAATTCTTTTCTTCATTAATTTGATTTTGAGTGCTGTCTCTCAAATATTTTAGCTGGGTAACTATCTTTTCATTTGCCTCTTCAAGTTCATCTATCTTTCTCTATGTTGAGGCCATGAAATCGTCTATTACTTTATGGATTGATTGATGTCTATGGATGGATGGATTCTATGCTTCCTGCTTGTTTTGAGTGGGAAATTGGACTCCATTGTTTACCATCTTGAGTTTCTTCTGCCCTTTCGGAACGGGAATGCCAATCTACAAGCACCTTTGAGCACCATTTAAGACACAAAGTAGACCTTACCAAGCAATGTCGTGTAAATCTTAGACGTTCACAATTATATACAGATACCTTGTATAACTGTATATAGAATTGGATTTGGTGTTCCTAAAGAATACATTTTCAACATAACAACCAATCCTGAGCCCTGTATGCAGTAGTTAATTATTTACTGTTACAATCCTATGAGCAATTTTTGTTCTAATGCACTTTTTGAACTGGCTGGATTTCTCTATGAACCACTTTGATTCACTTGGGTTGAACAGGCATACCCTCTATCCAATAACTGGGGGTCAATGGAGTCTGGAGGTCCTGGAGGTAAATCTGGACAGTAGGTTAGAGGTAGTGAAGAGAATCGAGTAAAATGTAATCGGGGAGGGATGATTTTGGTTTAGTTTCAGTGGCATGGAAATGTGAAGAGTAGAATCGGTAGAAAGAACAAGGTTAAAATGAAGATCATGGAGAGTTAGCAGAAAAGTGTCAAGGTGTTAGTCACAAGAAACGAATTAAAAAGAAAGAGAATGTGAATTGAGAATAAATAAAAAATACTGGAAGACAAATGCACAAAACACAGAAAAATTAACAATCCCCCCCAGAAAAAGAAAATAAAAAAATGATAAAACGAACAAAAATGGAAAACAAAATATCAACGACATTTTAGAGATGAAAGATAGAAAAAAAAAGTTTAAAAAATTGTTTAAACCAATGGAGTCTTCCTTGTTTGGGTGGGCTTTCTCCAGTATCGGGTTTCCTTGCATTGGTGTGTAGTCTATTTTGATGCTGGTGTGGTTTGACCTGCTTTCAGTTTTCAGGGGGTGGATCAGCTCTGACCCTCCTCCCCTGTCAGTGAAATCCTGAGGCTCTGTGATTCACACAGCTTGCACATAGGACTTGGGTGTCCTCTGTAAATGGGGGGCGTGAACAGTCTTGGGAGCCCTGGCTCCTCCCATCTGCTGTGAGACTGGTGCTTTCATCGCCTGGCTTTGAAGAGCCTGTGTACTCAGCAGGGCGGGTTGGCTCTGGACTGGTTTACTTGTCTGAGAGCCGCTTGCCTTTGGGTGGTTCCTCCCTCATGGGCATGACAGTCTCCTGAGCAGAGCTGGCTATGAATTTCAACTCCATTTTGGGCTGGGAATTAGGCTTCCTCTGTGATGGGGCCATTTATCTATCTCGGGAACTGTTTGTTCTCCCATCTGGTTGTTCCTTGCTGCTAGTACCTGCTCTCCACTTTCCGTTTTAATTTAAAAATTCAGGCAGGCAGGGCGGGCACCTCTGGCTGAGTTCACCTGAGTGTGTGAACTGTGGCCCGGATGAGCTTCCTACCTGGGCAGGGGTTGTGCTGCTGGGTGGAGCTGGCTCTCATTGGTCGGTCCCTCTTGCCCTTTTCAAAGCTGGCCCCTTTGTCCTGGCTTTCCCCAGGCCGGGTTTAATTCCAGTCTGGTCGGACCCTATGCCAGTGTCAGAGATGGCGCTGTGCTCTGGCAGTGGGGGAAGGCTACCTCCCAAAAGTTTCTCTGTGGGCACGAGTGAGAATATCTTTTGTAGGGTACTCATGTTTGTTTGCATTTTTGGCCTGTCCATGCTCAGCCTGTGATCCACGTCTGTCTGCCGCCATCTGGAGGATTTCTTCTTGGTCACCTCTGTGTGCTTTAGGTGCACGAACTGTGGGATACTGTGCCAGCACCAGCAATGGCTTGGCAGAGGGATGGGGCCCAGAACTCAAATCTGTGTTTTCAGGCCAGCAAAGTCGATTTTTCCTTCCTGGACAGAATCCCTGTACTGTTATAACTTACTTGGGCTGTCTTTCTAGGAGTAAAAGTTTCTGGAGTGGTTAAACTGGGGTGTTGGAGAGAGCTGAGCTAGGGCTCTGCTGCTCCTCCACTCAGGGAAAGTATTTTTAAATTGCTGTGTGCTGGTGATTAATGCCTAGCTATTTAGAAGACTCAAAGTGCGGATTGCAGTTGGAAGCTAGCCTGGGGAGGAAATTGACTGAGATTCTGGACTCCATATGACCACCAAAAGAAAACAAAAACCCAAAACAAAAAAAAAAACAGCAGAAAGTGCAGCTGTGGTAGAGTGCTAGCCTTCAGCTCTAAAAATCAGGATCAGTGGCCAGACCAGAACTGGGACCATTAACCCAGAGACCTAGTGAAATGTTCATTGTGACTAAGCCTGCCTTATTAATTAGAGCTAGATATGGGCTGTTAAGGTCTTGGGAAGAAGTAACTGGGTATCAAACTAATAAAAGTCTCCAAAAATAACTAAAAGTGTATTAAAATGTAGTCTACAATCAGTTGTGCCCAATATTAATGAATTTAACCCTATATTATGATGGGTATTTGAGTTCATAGTTTCCAGTTGGTTTACTCTTTGCAGCTTCTAAAGTAGCAGCCCCCCCTTTTTTGTTTGAAAAATTAGTAATTGATTTTCTTTTTCTTATGTAATTTGGAAATTCTCTGCTGAGAATTATGATACCATGTAGAAAGCTGTTGACACACCAATTAGGTGGTTTTCCTGAAGCTAAATGATGCCTGTCAGTTGTTAGGTCAACTGTAAGATTTTGATCCTCTCTGCAGGTGAGCTTTTCCTGGCCGTTATTTTTAAGGACCCTCACCAGCGCTCATAAAGATGGGTTTATGTACTGCAGCCATGTTTACTAGTAAATACTTTGGGAGTTGGCTAAGCTCTCCTAGGGCTGCAAAAATCAGTTGGGTCTAAAAGCAACAGTGGTGTCAAGACTCTGGCTAATTCTTCCCTTTACGTGTCTGTCCATGTGTCCTGTTGGATGTGTAACAACATCCTGTGCTTTGACCTAGGAGCCGGTTGTATCCGTAATTCTACAAACAAACATGTTTCCAGATGCTATCAAATAATGTCCCAAATGAGAACTGTTGTTTGAAGCATACCCTGTGAGTAAAGATGATGGGTATCAGTGTGGGTTTCTTTAGGAGTAAAGGAAGCAGAGGGTGATTATGACAAACAGGATCTGGGTCTCCCTTTAGTTGGAGGCATTCACTGTGGTATTGTGGTGGTGGATGCAACAGTAGAAGACAAATTCTCTTCCCTCCACCTTGTGATTGCTTCTACTGCCATATGACAGGGTTGGGCTCAAGATCCACCTGTTAGTATTCCTACACAGTACGTGTGCATGGCCATGAACACATTGGAGTCACAAGGCTGCACAATCCCCATGTCTTTCTGCAGAGAAGTCCAGTGTTGCATAGTGGGCTGGGTATAATTTGTCAGAGCACACTGAGGTATATCATGTGTACTCATGGAGGCACAGTATCTTGCTGTGGAAGTGAACCCTGGGTTAATGAGCAGGAAGGTCCCCCTGGACAGTTCACAGAGGCTGCCGTGTCGGGTTTAATATTTGCAGAGATCACCTGGGTTCCTGCTTCTATTCCACACAGCTTTAAGCTATCTATTGGGTATTTCAAAATAAATATGACTCTGTGTGTGTGTGTGTGTGCGTGTGTGTGTGTGTGTGTGTGTGTGTGTGTATGAGAGAGAGAGTATCCATATATATATGTGCACTAATACTTGAGCTCAGGGCATCTTTCTTTCATTTATGTTTATTTTCAAGTTGGTGTACAGAGGGGTTACATTTTCATACCTAAAGTAATGACTACATTTCTTATCAAACTTGCTACCTCATCCCTCATTTTTCTTCCAGATTTTTCCCTCCCTCCATTTTTACAGTTAGTTTACAACATATCTTGTAGTTATTACTTTTGCATTCGTTCTCGTTTTACCATTTGCCTCAATATTTTGATGTTCCCCATCCCTTCCCTAATTCACACCCACACACACCCACACACACACACTCTCTCTCTCACACACACACACATAAACACACACACACACACACACACACACACACACACACACATATATATATATATATATATATATATATATATATATATCCAGGGTATCAAAATCAAAAACAGTGACAAGGCCAAACCATAGGGAAGATAAGCAAAAGGAAAAAGGAATGATTTCATATAGCACGTTAAAAATAACAACAATGATAACACATTTGTTTCCATATCTTAGAGTTTGTTTCACTTCTCATCATTTTATGTGATCATAGGTACATAACTACTGAGATATGGTGTTTCATAATGGCTTTCAAAGCCCACTGGCACTCTGCTAACAGGGACACATAGCCTGCCTTCCAGTCCGGCCCCGCCTATTGTGCCACCTGTGCTGCCCTTGAAAGTTCTCAGTGTTGTGTGTGTAGTCAGAGGCTACCTACAATTTTTTCACATTGCATCCTTGAATTCCTCCAATGAGATTTTGCTTAAATAGTCATGCAGTGTAGGGTTTATTGAAATATATAGTCTTCAGTCTTTGGACACATTTGTTGGAGAAGTTCATCTTTTTGTTAAGTTAAACATTTGTTTTCAGGTAGTATCAATCATTTGATTCTGGACATCATCGCAATCCACTGTCATGAAAAAGCTGAAATACCTCTTTTTTATGACAGTTCTTCAGATGTGTGAAATCGCAGATTGCATTTCACACTATTTCAGAATAAATGTTTTTATTTTTAGGATTAATTCCCTTAGATTATTAGGCAGTTTGAATTTTTTTTTTCTTAGAGTGCTTGCTTGCAATAACAGATCTGAATAAAGCTGCAGTTTGTTCAGAGAAGAAAACTTCAGTTCTGTATATCATACTGTCTGCTAAGGAACCTTCAATCGCAGTCATATTCTTTCTGGAGTTGTACTTCTGTCCACAGACATAGATCTTCATGCTTATTTAAACTTGAAATTATTTTCATATATGCCACTAAGTCCTGCCTTGTCTACTCATTATTGTAGAAGTTTTAAAGGGAAGGAGCACACTGAAGCTTTTTCTATAATTTAATTGGAGAGAAGAGTCTCATAGACTCCTCTGACTGGGCTGGCTTCCAACTGTGAACTGTGATCTCAACCTCCTTAGTAGCTACGATTATTGGCATGAGCCACTGGTGCCAGGCAACTTGTCACATTGTTTTTCCCACCAAATGTCCATCCAATTTGTAGAAAATCCAACTTTGGCTTTGTCAGGATTGATTGCAATCATGATCATTTCAGTGATATTCAACTCTGGGCTTTATTTTCTGCTTTTGTTGCTCTCAATCTGTTTATGAGGGCCTTGAGAAGTGTCTTCTTAGCCACGATGCTTGCATGAAGCATCTTTCCTGAATAGCCATACTTTTAACTATGGTCCTCCAGAGAATGCTCCCTTTTCATGTAAGCAAATGGCACAAGGAAGAAGGTTTTCAAGGTTCAATAAATTACATGAGCATGGAATCAAACAGATGTAAGCACGTTTACTTACTGGAAAATTTGTGAATGGTGAGTCACAAGTCACAACAGCAGTGTACCATTTAGCAAACTCAAGAGGTTTAGAAAATTAAAATGTATTCTTTTGGAGCAGAATATATGTATATATAAGTTCATCAGAATAATATTTTTCCTCTTAAATAATATGGTTAAGAGCAAGTAGTTCTAAGGACTGATGTTTTCTACCATGGAAATAGGGAGGGGACATAATTTACAAGTTTGCAGAAAGTTAGTTGACATTGTCTAGGGTTGGTAAAGTGAAATTAACTTGAAGCGTGCTTGCCTAGCATGCATGAAGCCCTGGGTTCAATTCCCCAGAACCACAGAAACAGAGAAGGACAGAAGTGGCGCTATGGCTCAAGCGACAGATTGATAGCTTGAGCAAACATAAGCCAGGGACAGTGTTCAGGCCCTGACTCCCAAGCCCCAGGAATGACAAAATAAAAATAAACCCAATAAAAAGAACCTTCAAAATGGGAACCAGAGGCTGGACAAATCCAGCCCCTGCCTCATGAGGCTTCTTCCAGGCTTCATTCAAGGACTGCCATCTAACACCAAGGGACCCTGCTGCTCGCTGCTTCAGGAGGGGTCACATTTCTGCCTTTTACCCCTTATGTCGACGCCCTTTACCAGCAGGAAGCAGCCAAAGAGTCATTGTCCTTTTCCATAGCTATTAAAAGGGTGGAATGTCAGTTCCCTCCTGGAGGGCTCCAAGCAGATGCCCCTCACCTCATTATGTCTCCACACAGTTCCTGGGTAACCAGCAGGCCTAGAGGCAGGTACCTTCCCCTTCCCTAAGGTCACATCCTAATCCATCTGACCCAATGCCCTGCCAGCTTGGGCTGGCAAGAACAACCCCCATGAATTTTACTGGATCTCTCTCTCTCTCTTTCTCTCTCTTTTTTTTAATTTCTTGATATTGATGTTTTCCTCTGTTTGGAGGAAAATTCTGTGTTGACTTTCACCTCTGGGGTTTTGAGTTGTAGTTACAGGGTGGTCATCCCAAATAAAATGTGTTAGTGTCACCTTCTACATCGTACCTCCAAGACTGAATCTATTGGCTCATTCTATTCCTCCTGATAGCCGCCTACTGTTTTATTTTCTGTCTTGCTGTCATCCAGTTCATGCTTTTCTATAAGTCTTACATTTGTTACTTATATTTTTTTACTATCCTTGTGACGTAATTCCTTTCTTTTTTTTCAAATTTTTATTATTAAACTGATGAACAGAGGTTACAGTTTCATACATTAGGCATTGGACACATTTGTTGTACTGTTTGTTACCTTGTTCCTCAAACCCCACTCCACTCTCCCCCTTACCCTTTCCCCCCCTGAGGTGTTCAGTTCACTTACACCAAACATTTTTGCACGTATTGCTTTCGTATTTGTTTGTCTTTTTTTACCCTGTGTCTCTCAATTTTGGTATTCCCTTTCAATTTCCTAGTTCCAATACCAGTATACACAGTTTCCAATATACTCAGATAAGATTACAGAGATAGTGTAGGTACAACCACAGGAAGGTGATACAAGAACATCATCAATAATAGAAGCTACAGATACACATGGGACATTGAAAGTAGTTACAACTGTGATATAACAATTGTCTCCATAACATGGAGTTCATTTCACTTAGCATCATCTTATGTGTTCATAAGGGTATAGCAATTGGGCCTTGTGATGCTCTGCTATGACTTGCCTAAACCTGTACTAATTATTCCCAATAAGGGAGACCATAGTGTCCATGTTTCTTTGGTTCTGTCTCACTTCACTTAGTATAATTTTTTCCAAGTCCTTCCATTTCCTTACAAATGGCATTTGTTACTTTTAAAGGCCTTGTAGTTATTCCCAATCAGCATTGTATATAGCTTTATTTAGGCTCAAATGACAACTTTTAGACTATTATGTCTAGCAATCTCTGAGCTGGTGTGTGTGTGTGTGTGTGTGTGTGTGTGTGCTCTTGAGGTTTGAACTAGGGCCTGGGCACTATAGCTGAGCATTTTAATAGTTTAATAGTGTCTACTCAGAAGAAATGAGGAGATAGCATGGTAGTTTCAGTCCGACAGAAACATTGAATTGGGAATCACTTTAATCCTAAAATATATCTAAAATCTTAAGATTTGTTAGTCAAGTATGCACTCAGAATTATGTTAATTTAAGTCATTTGTATCATTAGAGCTAAATCATTATACACTTAGAAGGAAAATCCAAACAGTGACTCCTCTCAAAACCATTTCAGAGAAAGCCAGAATGTTTTGAGATAGGATAGTATTCAACTATCACTGATGAGAATACCTTTTCTTCTTACATTGATTGGGTATTTACTAGTCAAAAACTCCTTATGTAAATAAAAACAACTCAGTCTCCAGAGTTTACCTTTACTTTATTTGCTTATTGCTAGAATTTGTAGTTCTCCATATCTACCGCAGTTATATCACCTTATAATTTGGATTTCATATCTTTGTAAACCTTACAAAATTTGACGTTTGTATGCATTAACTTGAAGACCATTGGAATATTGATAGTTATATGAATCATTGTTTAAAACATTAATTCTGAGAAGACAGAAATTTTGAAATAAATGCTGTCGTGGAATCCATTTTTGTGCTTAAAAAAAGTTTTCCTTTGACTTTGGATGCCCTTATCATAGTTAATACTCATTTCGAGTATTATTTATGCTTTTACTCATCCAACATTTTTTTAGTGTTTAATAAAATGCAATTAGCAGATCATCTGTTATAAAATGGTAGCTGTCAGCCCAGCGTTTGCATACTTCAGTTCCCCATGGGCCAGAAAACATGACTTTCATTCTGTAGCCTTAGCCTTGACGCTGCCTGCTACAATGCCTTCTTATCTTCTGGTAGAAACACCTGCCCAAAGCAAGTCATCCTGTCAGACTTGCTCCAGCCCTTGTGTTACAGTGTCATAGTTGACGTTCACAGGACCTCTGGAGCCGCAAATCCATCCCCTGGCCATTCTGCTGGTACTGGCTTGGGCCAGGTTCCTAGGCAAAAACAATTTCCACCTCCCCTCCTGCTCCATCCTCCCACATCCTGGCTGAACCCGTGTGGGACAGCTCGCCCACCGCCTCAGCCCTTGCCAGTCCTGGAAGCGGCCGGTGTATGGATCTGCCACCTTTTTCGCCCTCCATGTCATCTGTCTTCCTGACAGCACAAGGGAGATACAAGAAAAACAGGTCAGCGGATCCGGGCATTTTCTCCCTGTGCAGGTTTCCGCTTACCTCTTGTCTGCCCTCTTGCCTTGGCCTCTCTGGCCCAGATCACTGCCTGCTCCTTTCTGCTATTGGGCAGCCAAGGATTATACTGGCTATAGGCAGGAGCTGGCAATCCTGGTGCCCGTGGCTCACAGCCATATGTTTTAGGCTCCTTCAGGAAGCTCTGCTAAGACACCAGGGAAAGGGATATCTCACCCTTCCCTGCCGTGACCAAGGCACACTAGCACCCAGCAATGGTATTCGTAGGCAGCATCATCACTGTCATGCAGATCTCCAAGAGCAGAGGCAGCTTGGCATCAAGTAAGGAGACATTTGTGTAGAGAACAGCACAAAAGGGGAGCCTTCGCCATATGATTGGTTTCCGGGAACTTCAAAAAACAAGTAATGTGTAAACAATTTGAACTCCCTCTGTCCAACCTCATACCTGACACACTCATGCAACCGCACATGAACAAAAAATTCCTCAAAGACGAGGTGACTCTCTCTCTCTCTTTCTCTCTCTTCCTCCCCGCCACTCCCACATGCTCACTTTAACACACTGTGCCGGGTCCTCCTGGATCTACATCCACATACCTATTTACACATATGCAGACTTAGGCTTAGGAAGCACACCCTTGTACAGCATCAAGAACACACACGCATGTAGGCAAGCAGGGGCACACACACGCACACGCGAGCTCACCCAGTACACAGTGGCTTGGAAGGTGCTAAAGGGTTTTCGAGGACTGTGTCCTACTTGCTCAAGTCCAGGGTGATGTTCTTGTGGTGGGCGTGGCTAAGGAGCCCAGCGCTGCTTACTGGCCAGTCCATTGGCACTTGTGCCTCCCCCTGCTGTCCTCACCAGTCTCCCATTCCCTGAACCATGCAGCTTTGGAGACCTGGGTAGCAAAAAACTCTTGGGGGAAAGCAATCAAGGCAGAAATGTCAATGTTACAAGACCACATGATTATGCCTCAGTTGTGCCCCAAACAAGGATGGCATTCATTACCCCTCAGGTCTACACCCTAAAGCTCAGTGCTGCACGCAGAGAATGGGCCAGGCCTGTGCCCCAGAATCCCTTGCCTCTTCTCCCTTCTACTTGGTCCCAGGGTGGTGGGGCGCCCAACCTGGCCTTCCTAGCCACCACCTGCCATCTGCGGCTGAATTCCTGAGGCTTGTCCCCTGCACACATACCTCCTTTGCTGATAACTCCTTCCGAGTTTTCTCTCCTAGCCCTCTGTCCCTGCCTTGCTGCTCGGGACTGCTTTCAACTCACACATGCCTCTGCGACACTGCCTCTATGCTTCTGCCTCTGCTTCCCAATTTCCCCCTCCTCCTCTTGAGGTTCACAAGCTGCACACCTCCCCATGCACCTCTTCACTTCTTCTGGGGAAATTACAACTGCCTCACCCTGGCCTAGCCCTTCTTATCTTCTCCAAATCTCCCTCTGCTCTCACCCTCTGCACACCTGGGCTCTCTCAGTCCTCTGGTGAACACCAATCCCCATTTATCTAATCTGTTGTCTGCCTGCTCTGTGCCCAAGCCCCTCTGCTCCTTTTCTGTGCACAGGAGGTTTGTGACAAAGGTAGGAGGGTAGCGGCACTCCTTTCCTGCCTTCTGGTTTTATGACTGACATCCGATTGGTCTGGAAACGGCCTCTGCCCCCTTGGCCAAGACCACCTGAAGACGTTGCCTGGCTTGCTAGGCAGCAGCCCTGTGTTTTTCTGAGCAGGAAGGACTGCACATATGTGACCCACTATGCAGAAAAGCCTCCAGGGGGT
The DNA here is from genome assembly GCF_023159225.1 of Perognathus longimembris pacificus. Taxonomy (NCBI): domain Eukaryota; kingdom Metazoa; phylum Chordata; class Mammalia; order Rodentia; family Heteromyidae; genus Perognathus; species Perognathus longimembris. The sequence continues at coordinate 200,755 of NW_025959317.1, read as the reverse complement.
GGCCGGATGTTTTGTTTCTCCATTCCTTGCCCACTTTGTTGATGTGTGCTTTCATTTGCATTCCAACAGGAACAGCCTTAAGGGAGGGGTAGTGAGGCTGCTTAGAGGTAGGCAGTTGGTGCTCACAGGCCAGTAGGGCCTCCTGGTGCCTCACTAAGAGTGCATTTGCACCTGGGGTGCTGGGAAGCCTCTGGGCAGTGCCCATATGGTTTGGAGCTCTGTGACATGGCCAGTACTAGGCGCCTCCTGCTGACTTGAGCCAGTGTTTCAACTGGAGTTGCCATAGCAAAAAGGACACAGGGCCCCTTGGGGGTTTGCTGTAAGTTCTCACTAGTTCTCACAGGCCTTCGGGGATGCACAGGATGTGTAGAGCCCCAAATCCCTCCCCTGGCCATTGTGCTGGGACCGGCTTGGGCCAGGGTCCTAGGCAAATACACTTTCCACCTCCCTTCCTGCTCCATCTTCCCACATCCTGGTTGAACCCGTGTGAGACAGCTCCCCACCGCCTCTCCCCTTGCCAGTCCTGGAAGTGGCTGCTGTCTGGATCCGCCACCTCTCTCACCATCAACATCATCTCTCTTGCTGAGAGCATAAGGGAGATACAAGGTTAGCAGGTCAGCGAATCTGGGCATCTCCTTTCTGCGCTAGTGTCTGCTTAACTCTTGTCTTTCCTCTTGCCTTGGCCTCTCTGGCCCAGATCCCTGCCTGCTACTTCCTGCTGTTGAGCAGCCAAGGATTATACTGGCTAGAGGCAGGAGCTGGCAATCCTGGTGCCCGTGGCTCACAGCCATATGTTTAAGGCTCCTGCAGGAAGCTCTGCTAAGACACCAGGGAAAGGGATATCTGACCCTTCCCTGCCTCGACCAAGGCACACTAGCACCCAGCAACAGTATTCGTAGGCGTCATTGTCACTGTGATGCAGATCTCCAAGAGCAGATGCTGCTAGGTATCCCGGGACTCAAGCCCGGAGACCTTTGTGCAGAGGACAGCACAAAAGGGGAGACTTTGCCAAATGATTGGTGTCTGGGAACTTGAAATAAGCAAGTAAACATGCACACAATTGGAACTCCCTATGTCCAACCTCATACATGACACACTTATACAACCGCACATGAACAAAGAATTCCTCATAGGCGAGATGACTCCCTCTCTCTCTTTCTCTTTCTCCCTTCCCGCCACCTCCACATGCTCACTCATAACACACTGTGCCGGGTCCTCCTGGATCTACATCCACATACCTATTTACACATACGCAGACTTTGGCTTAGTAAGCACACCCATGTACAGCATCAGGAACAAACACACACGCATGTAAGCAAGCACGGGCACACATATGCATATGTGAGCCCACCCAGTACACATTGGCTTGGAAGGTGCTAAAGTGTTTCCGGGGACTCTTTCCTACTTGCTCAAGTCAAGGGTGATATTCTGGTGGTGGGCATGGCTAAGGAGCCCAGCGCTGCTTACTGGCCAGTCCATTGGCACTTGTGCCTCCCGCTGCTGTCTTCACCAGTATCCCATTCCCTCAACCATGCAGCTTGGGTGACCTGGGTAGCAACAAACTTTGGGAGAAAGAAATCAAGGGAGAAGTGGGAATGCAACAGGACCACAGGATTAGGCCCCAGTAGTGCCCCAACCTGGGAAGGCATTCATTACCGCTCAGGTCTACACCAAGAAGCATGGAGCTGCAAGCAGAGAGCGGGGCAGGCTTGTGCCCCAAAATCCCTTGCCTCTTCTTCCTTCTCCTTGGTCCCAGGGTGGTGGGGTGCCCATCGCAATCGTTCAACCTCGCCTTTCTTGTACGGTGCAAGTCAGTTCGCTTTTTGGCGGGAACTGACCAGGAGGGCCTCCTAACGGAGGCTCAACCTGCCCACCTTGATCTTGGGTCTGCTCCTTTTGCTTCTTCACAGGAGCCAGAGGATCAGCTTAGGAGATCTCCATTTTGTAAGTCTTTTAAATATCAGGCCTGTGTGTATTGTTTCTTCTGTTTTATTGAAATTGTTTTACCTCTTGTTATTTTGTGGACTGAACAACTGACGAGACTGATAGGCATGGGCAACGTCCCTTCCGCTCCCGTGGACTTGACTTTAGCCCACTGGTAGGAAGTTACTCACAGTAGTAGTGTAGAGATCAAGAAAGGAAAGTGGGTGACTCTCTGCTCTTCTGAGTGGCTCACTTTCAAGATGGGTGGCCACCAGAAGGGACTTTTCATATGAGTACAATTCTCAAAGTAGAGGACTATGTTTTTAATTCCTTACATAGTCACTTTGAAAAAGTTGGTAGATATCACCTTCTCTGGGCCCCTCCCGTGAGTCCGTCCCTTCTACTTTTGTGTGAAAACTCATTTTGTTTTTTAAACACAAAGAGAAATTCAACCACCTGTCACTCATGGTCTCAATTACTTGTGGTAATATTCAGTTAGCTGCTGTTACTGTGGTGGCACTTACTAAAAACTTCATAGAGTATATTAATCAGCTATAATATCATGATAGTATTACCATATTACTGTACAGTATTAGAAAACAGATACACAGCAGATAGTGCTTAGAAAATTTCTAAGTACTATATGTAAGCATTTAGGTTCTTGACCCACTTAAATATTCATTATGCTAATTTAATTTATTTAGTAATTATTTTCTGATTATGTATAAAATATGATTCCTCATTAGTATTACCAGGAGGGTTATATACCTAATTTAATGTTGTCTTTATTTTGCCAGGTCTGAGTCTTGAACTCAGGGCTTGAGCATTGTCCCTGAGCTGCTTTTGTTCAAGGCTAGCACTCTACTATTTGAGCCACAGCACTACTTCCAGCCTTTTCTGTTTATGTGGTGAGGAGGAATGGAACCCAGGGCTTCATGCATGCTAGGCGAGCACTCTGCCGCTAAGCCACATTGCCAGTCGAATATCTTGGGTTTATTTATGATTGTTCATTATGCCAGTCCTGAGGCTTGAACTCAGGGCTTTGGTGCTGTCCTTGTGTTGAAGGCTAGCAGACTACCATTTGAACCACAGGTCCACTTCCAGCTTTTTTTGGTAGTTATTTGGAGATGAGTCTCATAGACTTTCCTGCCTGGATGGATTTGAGCTGTGAGTCTCAGCTCATAGGCTTCTGAGAAGTTAGGATTACAGGTGAGAGCCACTGGCACTTAGCAGCTACTTTTTGTTTTTGTTGTTGTTGTTTTTACAAACTGATTGTAAAGATAAATTACAATATTTTAAGTGATGGACTGCTTTTCCTGATTCAAGTATTTTGGCATATTTTCTAGTTAATCAGTTATGTAGATGTAAAACATTACTTGGAAGATTGTTTATGTGTTTATTATGTGGAAGACAGCAATTTGCTTTCCATAATTGTTCATTCACTTGTAAAAAGCCTTTTCCTTCTGTAAACCAGTCTAAAGCTACAAAAATAGGTATTGCACTATTAGAACCTTATTAAACCATGTATTGTGCTCTCTCTCCTCTCCTCTCCTGTCCTCCCCTCCCTTCTCCTCTCCTCCCTTCCCCTCCTCTCCCCTGTCCTCCCCTTTTCTCTCCTCTCCTCTCCCACCACCTGTAGTAACAAGGTTTGAATTCAAGGCTTCATCCTGGCATGTATGCCCACTCAGCTGGTATTCTGCCACTTACACATCTAGCCCAGCATTTCACTGGTTAATTGGAGATGGAGTCTTTTGGACTTTACTGAATGGGCTGGCTTTGAACCCTGACCCTCTACATCTCAGCTTGCTTAGTAACCAGGTTTACCTGTATGAGCCCAAGGTGCCTGGCTAAATCATGTGTTTTAATTTTAACATATTTTGTTATGTTCAACGTACATGGCTTAGAACTACATGATGACAGTAGTTTGTATGCAGCAAACTACATTATTCTTAGAGAATTAGAGAACTAGAGTGCACATTTTGGTATTGAGATTTTGTTTAAAAAAATAAATGAGTAGAACCCTTGAAAGGACAATGAAATATAATATGATGGTCCCATATGTATATGAAGAAGTGTGATGTAAAACACAATGAGTTGCATGGTCCTAGATGCTATGAATTCTGAGGATCCAACAATGAGGTGTGAGCTTTCATACAGCTCGGCTTTCTAAAAATAGTTGGTAATTGATCTTACATTAATTATCTCATTTCATTCCTAAAACATTCTGAATATTAGATCGGGTATGTATTGAAATCATAATTTGCGTATAAGAAAACATGGCTTAATGTATGGATCTGTGACCCCTCTGTATATCACTTTGACAATAAATAAGTAATTATATTTTTTTTTTAAAAAAAGGAAAACACATTGAGAGGCTGCTGGCTACTCCAAGTGGAGGTGATGGTGTCTTTCTAATTATAAGGCTGAGTTTTTTGCTGGCACATGGTAGCTGTGAGGATTATTCTAAGATAAGATTCCTGATCAAAGATGGCCTTTAGAACTTTTGATAATATTGAAAACTACTAGGTCTATCATGATTGCTCTCAACCAACTAATTATGGCTATTTAGAAGTAATAATTATATGAGAGTTCAGCATTTTCCATTTTCTGAAAAACAAGAAATGTAAGGTTAGACTCATTTTCTCTATACTGATGATGATGTAGGAGCTCAATGTAGTTCCGTGCCAATGTGATCCTTTTAAATAGGTCCATATGAAGTTCTGCCTGATGCTTTGCTCATTTGAGCTAAATTTAAAAATTGAAATGTTAGGGTCTTTTTTTAATAAGTTAGCAACATATTTCTAACAAATTTTTAATCTTTTATTGGAAAACTAGCATTTTGTGGATCCTTTGTTGTTGTTATTGTTTGTGGGGCATGAACGCAGGTGCTGACCCTGAGTTCACTGACTTTCTTCCTTTCTCTCTTTCTTTCTTCCTCTCTTTCTTTTCTCCCTTCCTTCCTTCCTTCCTTCCTTCCCTATTCCTTCCTTCTTTCCTTCCTTCCTTCCTTCATTGCCAGTCCTGGACTCAGGTCCTGAGCACTGTCCCAGGCTTTTGTTTTTGTTTTGCTCAAGGCTAGTACACTACCACTTGAGCCACTGCTCCACTTCTTGCTTTTTGCTATATGTGGTGGTGAGGAATTGAACCCATGGCTTCATGTATACAAGGCAAGCACTCTACCACTAGGCCATATTCCCAGCCCTTCTTCCTTTCTTTTCAAGGCTAGTCCTCTGTTTCTTTGAGCCACAGTGCCTCTTCCAGGTTTTTGTTTTTGTATTTTTTGTAGTTAATTGGAGATGAGACTCTTTAACAGACATTCTTGTCTTCACTGGCATTCAACCATGATCCTCAAAGGTCAGCCTTCTGAGTAGCTAGGATGACAGACAGGCATGAGCCACCAGCACCCTGTAAATTGGGACACTTCTAAAATGTAGATCTTATGCTTAAATACTTCTTCTCCACTGCCTTATGGAAGGAGCCCAAATTGACCCCAGCTTCTTTTTAATTTTCCCAATGCTTATGGCATTCAGCAGCAGGAATTCCTGGTTTCTAGAGAGTTGTTCTCTTCCTGCGTTCCTGTCTCTGTCTCTTCTTCCTGGAATCTTCCCCATTGGTATCTGCCTGTCAAATGGCTACCCATTCTTAATGACCTACTCAGATGTGAAGTTGAAATGATAACTCTTTACTTTCCTTGGCCAGCCCCGCCCCGCCCTGGTGGTTTCCTGTTGTTTCTGCTTGGGGCACAGGAAGGCTCAGGCCACGGTAGGACGGGCAATGGATGGGGGGCCGGGTGGGGCAGAGCGGACAGGCGGGGCAGAGGCAGTAGAGTCAAAACAGGGTAAAATGATAGACGGGTGTGCAATGTGCAAGCTGGGGGTGCTGGGTGCTGAGTGCTAGATACTAGGTAGCTGGGTGCTGGGTACTGGGTGCTGGGTGGCTAGGGGCTGGTTACTGGGTGTCTGGGTGCTAGGTACTGGGTGCTGGGTGGTTGGGTGCTGGGTGACTGGGTGCTTGGTAGCTGGATGTTGAGTAGCTGGATGCTGTGGTCTGAGTAGTTGGGTGCTGTGTACTGGTTAGATGGGTGATGGGTGCTAGGTACTAGGTGCCTGGGGTCTGAGTAGCAGGGTGCTGGGAACTGGGTGCTCAGTAGCTGGGTACTGGGTGCTGGCTAGCTGGGTGGCTGGGTTCTGGGTACTGGGTACTGGGTGCTGGGTAGCTGGGTACTGGGTGCTGGGTGTCTGGGTGCTGAGTAGCTGGGTGCTTGGGGCTGGTTGGCTGGGTGCTGGGTACTGGGTGATGGGTGCTGATTGGTTGTGTCCTGGGTGCTGGGTGCTGGGTGGCTGGGTACTAGGTCCTGGACTAGGTGCTGGGTAGCTGGGTAGCTGGGTGGCTGGGTGCTGAGTAGGTGGGTACTGGACGCTGATTGGCTGGGTACTAGGTACTAGGGCCTGGGTGGTTGGCGGATGGTTCCTGGGTACTGGGTTGTGAGTAGCTGGGTGGTTGGGTGCTGACTAGCTGGATGCTGAGGTCCAAATAACTGGATACTGGGTGCTGAGTAGCTGAGCGCTGGGTTGCTGGGTACTTGGTGCTGGGTACCTGGGTGGTGAATAGCTGGGTGCTGGGTGGCTAGGTACTGAGTCGCTGGGTGCTGGGTACTGGTTGGGTGCTTAGTAGTTGCATGATGGGTAATGGGTGCTAGGTGCTGAGTAGCTGCATGCTGAATGCTGGGTTCTGGGTGCTGAGTAGCTGGGTGCTGGGTGGCTGGGTGCTGGGTACTGGGTAGCTGGGTATTGGCTAGCTGGGATGCTGGGTATTGGGTGGCTAGGTGCTGAGTAGCTGAGTAGTGGATGCTGATTGGCTGGGTGTTGGTACTGGGTGCTGGGTGGTTATGTGCTGTGTGGCTGGGTACTTGGTGGCTGGGTAGCTGAGTGGGCGGCTCGTTGCTGGTTGCTGGGTGGCTAGGTGCTGGGTACTGGTTCGCTGGTTGCTGAGGGCACTGAGGGTTGAACACCTGGGTGCTCAGTACTGGGTGCTGAGTAGGTGGGTGCTGAGTACCTGGGTGCCCAGGGCTGAGAACCTGGGTGGCTGGGTAATGGGTGCTGGGTGGCTGGGTGCTGGGTGCTGAGTAGCTGGGTGCTGGCTGCTGAGTTCATGGGTACTGGGTGCTGAGTAGCTGGGTGCCGGGTGGCTGGGTGCTGGGCCGGGATTCGAGCCCCAGTCCCCCTCCTCCCCGCCCTCCCCTAGGCCCCTTGCCTGTCCGTGTGTCCGTCTGTCCGGCTCTCTCTCTGTTGTACCTGTGTCCACCCGTCTTTCTCTCTGCCTTGGTTTCCCTGCCCATCCGTCGTTCCGTCTGTCTGTCCCCAGGCCTAGGACCCTGTGCGCCTGTCGCTCTGTGCGTCCATCCATCTAAATTCATTGGTCCTTGTCTGTCCGTCCATCCGTCTGTCTCCTTGTCTGTCTGTCCGTCCGTCTGCCCATCTGTCTGTCAGCCTGTCTCTCCCTGTATGTCTGTCTGTCAATCCGTCTGTCTGTCCATCTGTCCGTCCGGCTGTCTGTCTCCGTCTGTCAGTCCACTCATCTGTCCGTCTGACTCTCTGTCTCCCTGTTCGTCCATCTGTCCATCTGTCTGTCCATCCGTCGATCTGTCTGCCTTCCGTCTGTCTCTGTGTCTGTCCGTCTCACGGCCTGTCTGTCCGTCTGTCTGTCCGTCTCCCTCTCTGTCCGTCTGTCCGTCTGTCTGTCCATCTGTCTCTCTCCCTGTCTCCCTATTTGTCCGTCTGTCTTCCCTCTTCATCCATCTGTGTCTCTGTCTTTCCGTCTGTCTTTCTGTTCGTCCATCTGTCTGTCCATCTGTCCGTCTGTCAGTCTCCCTGTCCATCCGTCCATCTATGTCTGTTTGTCCATTTTTCCGTCTCCCTGTCTGTCTTTCCGTCTGTCCATCTGTCCGTCCATCCGTCTGTCTCCCTGTCTGTCTGTCTGTCTGTCTCCCTGTCTATCTCCCTGTCCATCTGTCTGTATCTCTCTAGCTGCCTGACTGTCCAACACCCGGTCTAACCGTCCGTCTGTCTGTCTGTCTCAGTCTGTGTCACTCCGTCTGTCTGTCCGTCTCTGTCTGTGCCTGTTCCTGTCTGTCTGTCTCCCTCCCTGTCTCTGTGTCCACCCGTCTGTCCGTCTCTCCCTTCCCCTGTGGGCAGCCAGAGTGACAGACATTGAGCCAGGCCCTGCGGCCCCAGAGAGCGACCAAGCACCCAGCACCCCTCACGGAGGCACGGGAGGAGGACTGAGCGCCTAGCACCCACACAGGAGGACTGAGCACCCAGCACCTCGTGTGGAGGAACGGGAGGAGAACTGAGCGCCCAGCGCGTCCTGTGGATTCACGGGAGGAGGACTGAGCACCCAGCGCCTCGTGTGGGACACAGGACTAACTGCCCAGCACCCACATGAGAAGACTGAGCACCCAGCACCTTGTATGCAGACACATGGGGAGGACTGAACAGCCAGCACCCACACAGTAGGACTGAGTACCCAGCACCCATACAGGGGACTGAGCACGTGGCACCCCATATGGAGGCACCAGGGGAGGAGTGAGCACCCAGCACTAACACAGGAGGACTGAGCACCCAGCACCTTGTGTGGAGACATCGGGGGGACTGAGCACCCAGCACCTTGTGGGGAGATGCCGGGGGAGGACTGAGCACCAAGCACCCACACAGGAGGACTGAGTACCCAGCACCCTGGGTACATGCGTGCGTGTGGGGGGGAGGGGCTGGGGTGACCCCGGCGGATGCCATGAACAGGGCCCAGGCTGCAGGCTCAGCTCCACCACGGGCCATGGCTCCACCTCCTCCTCCTCCTCCTCCCAGCGGAGGACGGGGAGGCGCACGGCTGTCCCTCTGTCTGTGTGGACGTCCGTCCATCTCTTTGTCCGTCTGTCTCCCTGTGTGTCTGTCCGTCCATCCATTTGTCCATCTGTCCGTCTGTCTCCAGGTATGTCTGCCCGTCTGCTCATCTGTCCATCTGTCCATCCATCCGTCCCTCTGACTGTCTCCCTGTTTCTCCATCTGTCTGTCTGACCATCTGCTCAGTCTGTTTGTCCGTCTGTCTCCAGGTCCATCTTTCCATGACTGTCTGTCTCCTTGTGTGTCTCACTGTGTGCTCATCTGTCTGTCCGTCTCCCTCTCTTGTCTGTCTGACTCCATGATGTCCATCTGTCCATCCATCCATCTGTGTCTGTTTGTCATCTGTCTGTCTCCAGTTCTGCCTGTCTGTCTGTCCTGCTCATCTGTGTCCCTGTCTGTCCGTCCGTCCATCTGTCTGCTGTGTGTCTGTCTGTCCGTCTCCCTGTCTGTCTGTCCCCATGTCTGTCTGTCCATCTGTCTGCCTGTCTCTTGTCCATGCCTGTTTGTCTGTCTCCAGGTCTGTCCATCTGTCTCCCAGTCTGTCTGTCTGTCTGTTCATCTGTCCGTCCATCTCCCTGTCTCTCTGTCTGTCTGTCCGTCCGTCTGTCTTCGTGTCTGTCCATGTCTCGATTCCAATTGCCGTCTGTCTGTCGTCCCCCAATCCCCCAGCCCCCCGTGTCCCTCTGTCCCTCCCTCCGTCCATCCTCACCTGGTCGGTGCCACCAGTCACCTTGTTGCTGACACAGCAGGAGCCTGCGGGGCAGACGGACGGACGGGTGGATGTGGGCTCGAATCCCGGCCTCCCACATGGCCCACAATGCGATGCGTTCCCCCCCCAACCCTGGGGGCCCCGGGTTCGGATCCCCGCTCACCTCCTACAGCCCCAGCCCAGGCCCAGCGACCCCAGTGCTGCTGAAGCAGCAGGTGCAGCATGGCTGGCCTGGCGGGGACCCTTGAAACCTCCGACCGTGTGGGTGTGCACACACGAGGGGAGGAAGGGATGGGAGGGGGAGGGATCACATGAAGTGGGGAGGGAGGGCCACGTGAACCTCAGCTCCCTGCGCCACCCCTCCCCACACGACTCCACCTGCAAAGGCCACCCCCCCACGTGAGGCCTCTGAGGACACTTGAAATCGCCACCTATCCACCCACAGGCCCAGCATGGTCTTGGGGACACTTGAAACCACCCCCGCACCCATATCCCCATTCCCCCGGGGACACTTGAAACCGCCGTGGGGACACTCGAAACTGCCCTACATCCACCCACAGGCCCAAGGTTTTCGTGGGGACACTGGAAACCGCCCTCCATCGATGCACACGCCGAGGGTTGCCTTGGAGACACTTGAAACCACCCCCTAAAGAACTGCCCCCATCCTGGGACACTTGAAACTGACCCTCACCCAGACACCCTCCCATTTGGGACACTTGAAACCGCCCTCCATCCACCCACAGGCCCAGGGTTGCCTTGGCGATGCTTAAAACCGCCCCCTACAGAACCACTCCACCCCAGGGACACTTGATACCGCCCTCCATCCACCCACAGGCCCAAGTTGGTCCTGGTTACACTTGAAACCACCCCCCCCAAGAGCCCCTCCCTATTGGAATACTAGAAACCACCCTCGGGACACTTGAAACCGCCCTGTGGATACTTGAAACCACTCCCCACAGACCCCTCGCCACCCTGGAGACACTTGAAACGAACCGCCCCAGACCCCTTCCCCCTGGGGACACTTGAAACCGCCCTCCATCCACCCACAGGCCCAAAATGGTCCTGGGGACACTTGAAACCACCCCCCACCCAGAACCTCTACTCCTGGGGACACTTGAAACCTCCCTGCAGACAGTTGAAACCGCCCTCTGCTCCCCAAACTCCACTGTGTTGCTCCAGGCGCCCTAGGTCAGGGTGCGGGCGTCCCCGGCCCGGATGCACAGGGCCCGGCGAGGCCGGGGTTCAAGGCCTGGCAGGGCGTAGGTGTTGCCTGAGCCTCTCAAGACCTCAATGTGGGCAGAGACTCGCCATGGGGCAGGGGTAAACTGAGGCACGGGGCGGTTCCAGGCGTGGTCTCGAGGTCCAGGCCCCTGGGCACAGCGGGAGGGGGGAGAGGAGCTCTCACCGGGGAGTCCTGGGAGACCAGCTGGGCGCCATGCTAAAAGAAGAGAGCACAGGCCTCAGTCAGCACTGACTGCGGGGCAGGGTGGTGGACCGTGTACTTCTGGGTGCTGTGCTTAGTACTCTCAGGTGCTGTGCGGAGTACTCCCCAGTGCTGGGCTGAGTACTCCCATTTCACACTAATCCTGAAACCTACCTCTCCCCACCAATACTGGACAAAGTAGTCCAAGGTGCTACAACCAGTACTCCCTGGTGCTGGACTGAGTACTCCCATCCCTCCCCGGTGCTGGACTGAATACTCCCAACCCACACCAATCCAGAACCCCACACCCTCCCGACCCATGCTGGACCGAGTACTACCCGCCAGTGCTGGACCGAGTACTCCCGGGTGTTGCACTGAGTACTCCCATGCACAGGGTCAGCTGGTACCGGAAGTCATACTTGCTCCACTGCCTCCAGGTCCTGTGTGGCCCCCACCATACCTGCCAGCCCCGGGGGCCGCAGGCGATGCTCACGTTTCACAGGGGGTCAAAGTGTTCTGAAAACTGCCACAGATGAATGGAGGGACACCGGGTGGGGTGGGGGGGCTCGAAACCGCCCTCAGTGGTGCCAGGAATACTTAAAACTGCCCTTGTGGGTCTTTGGCGACACTCAAAACTGCCCTGGATGCTCGTGGGGACAGTGGAAACCGCCCTCCATCCACCAAGGTGCTCGTGGGGACACTTGAAACCGCCCTCAGCGGTCTCGGGGACACTTAAAACCACCCTGGATGGTCCTGGGAAATCTTGAAGCTGCTTTTGGGGGTCATAGGGGACCCTCGAAATCGCCCTAGGTGGTCTTGGGGATATCTGACATTGCCCTCCATGCACCGAAGTGCTCGTGGGGATACTTGAAACCACTCTTGGTGGGCTCGAGGACACAAATCTGCCCTCGATGGTCTTGGGGACACTTTAAACTACCCTGGGTGGTCTCTGGGATACTTGAAACCGCCCTGGGTGGTCCAGGGGGTACTGGAAACCACCCTCACCAATTTCACGGGTATAGAGCCAGACGTCCAGGAAGTGAATGGGACCAGCGGGGCTCGAGCCGGTGACCAGGGCATAGGTCTGGGCCCAGAGGCCCGCAAGATCGGGGAGGATTCAGCCCACCTGGAGGCCGGAGTGGCACATGTCGGCCAGCACTCAGGGTACAGGCCGGTCCCAGGGAGTGGTGGGGCATTAGAAACTCACAATGGCCGAAGGGGGGGGGACATTAGAAACCGACAATGGGCTGGAGGGGGCCTTAGAAACTGACAATGGCCTGCAAAGGGGGGTCAGAAACTGACAGTAGCAGAAGGGGGGCGTTAGAAAATGACAATGGTCAACAGAGGTGGCATTAGAAACTGACATTGCCAAAGAGGGGTGTTAGAAACCCACAATGGCGGGGTGAGCGGGGGACATTAGAAACCAACAATGGTGCGGGGGGGGGGGGCATTGAAACCAGCAGCGGTGGCCGAACCTGGAGTCCCGGATCCTGAAGGAATACTGTGTCCCCCTCAGTGCCTGCGGCCCCAGTGCCCACGAGCAGTTCGGGGCCCGGGCCTCGAAGACATAACACACAAGGCCTGGTGAAACGACATGGCGGGGGGGTGTGTTGAGGGTGGAGGGCCTGGGGGGGAGGGTTACCCCTGAACCTTCAACCCTACGATCCCTGACCCTTCAAACCCATGACCCCTGACCAGTTCAAACCCATGACCCCTAAACTTTCAACCCAATGACCCCTGATCCTTCAACCCATGACCCGTGACCCCTGACCCTCAATCCCCACCCCCCACCCGGAACCTGAAGGCCTCACCCGGGTTGGTGAACCTCAGGCCTTGGGTCAGGGGCCTCCCGGCCACAGTGAGCGTAACCTCGAACTCAACTCCCTGGTACCACAGGAGATCCCAGAAGTCGCAGCTACATTGTCCGACGGGGACCTTGGGAGCGGGGGGGTCAGGGCCTCGACATAAACCGGAACACCTGGTAGCTCCATTCGTCCATCCGTGCCTCAACTTAGCCCCCGGAACCCCAGGGAATGTGGGCCAGCCCATCCCTGCCTCAGTTTACCCCACAGCCCCCACCATTGGCCTCCCAGGTTTGGGCCTGGAGTCTCCGTCGTGCCTTGATTTACCCAACTGTCCAGCAGTGTGACCGACCCCTTGTCCGGGTTCAAAACGATGCACTGGGCCTCTGTGGTGGTGCCCACACAGCACCAGCTTAGCCTGTGGCTCCTGGAGTCAAAGGTCAGGCCCAGGTCAGGTCCGGGGTCAGGGGTTGCAGGGCCCGAGGATGGGGATGGTGTCTCAGGGGTCAGGAGGGCGCGGGGAACCTTCCAGAAGATGGCGTGGGTGTCTCTGGGTGGGTTGGAGGGGTCACGAGGAATAAAGGTGAGAAGTCAGGATCACCCATATAAGGGTACTGAGTTCGAATCCTTCCTTGGGCTGATGGAGAAACCAGAAAGGAGGTGAGTTACCCAGATGAGCTTCAGCCATGAGGACGAGGAGGAGGAGGAGGAGGAGGAGGAGGAGGAGGGGAGGGGGAGGAAGATGGAGGCTGCAGACCAGGGGAGGATCAGGGCAGGAGGCCTGGACCCGGAGAGCACTGTGGAGAGAGCAATGGGGATGGGTGGGTGGGTGGGTGGGGGGATGATTGGGGGGATGATTGGGTGGATGGCTGGGTGGATCAATTGGTGGATGGGTGGATGGGTGGATGGGTGGATGGTTGGGTGGGTGGATGGGTGGGTGGGTGGGTGGGTGGATGGTTGGATGGATGGGTGGGTGGGTGTGTGGGTGGGTGGGTGGATAGTTGGGTTGGTGGGTGGATGGTTGGATGGATGGGTGGGTGGGTGGGTGAATGGGTGGGTGGATGGTAGTTGTGTAGGTAGATGGGTGGGTAGATGGTTGGGTGGGTGGATAATTGGGTGGGTGGGTGGATGGGTGGGTGTTGGGTGGGTGGGGGATGGGTCCTTGATTTCATCCCTCTCTCCTTCCCCCTCCTTCCCCTCCCTGGTGGCCCCTGGGGTTTTCACTTTCACTGCAGGCCATTGGCACATTGGGTCGGGTGTGGGGAGGCCGGGGTGCCCGTCTCGGTTCCAGGCGGTTGGGCTGTCAGGTGTGGACACCCGGGTGGGTGTCCTGGGGAGCTTGGGGCGGCTGGGCCCTGATGTTTCTGGGCTCTGGGCGGGGAGTGGATGCCGCTTCCCCTTTCTCGCTTCTCCTGGGGGTTTCCTGGCTCCTGGGCGTCTTGGGGAAACCAAGGCAGCGGCTCAGTGAGGTCAGGCCATGGGGCCTCGGTGGTGCGGGCGCCATGCACAGACAGACAGACCTGAGTCCTCCTTTGGTGGTGGTGCTGTGTGCTGATTCCTCCTGGGTGGTGGTATTGAGTGCTGAGTCCCCCTTGGGTGGTGGTGCTGGGTGCTGAATCCTCCTTGGGTGGTGCTGGGTGCGTCTCCCAGACAGAGAGACACAGTCCAGTCGGAGGAATGGAGGGGAGGACAGAGGGACGGACATGTGGATTGGGAGACGGAAAAGGAGGGACGGGCGGACACACAGACGAAGAGAGGTGCAGTCACACAGACAGACGGACAGACAGATGAGAGAGCGACAGACAGACAAACATAGAGACAGACAGGGAGACAGACGCACAAGAGATGGACAGACAGATGGACAGGGAGACAGACACATAGACAGATGGATGGAAGGATGCAGGGGGCCCTGCACACCGGGCGCTCTCCTGACCAGTGGGAGAGGCAAGGAGGCGCGCCCCGCCCCACTGAGGGTGAACCCAGAATAGCTAACAAGCGGCAAGTTGCCCGCACGCAGCCCAACCCAACCTTTATGCCACAGTTAGACGGTCAGTCGACTTGGGCAGAGTTCAAGACCGCTCTCTGTTTATTGGCGCGAACCCCATCTTAAGTATGGGCAATGGCAGCAGGAAGAGGAGGGGTGTAACGTACCTAGTCAGGGGCTACGATTGGCGGTCGGAGCTGTCTGTCAAGGGTGGAAGGCCATGGGACCTCCCTAAGGGGCGGCCTGAGTCTATGTCACTACCAGCAGGACCGCCCCCAGGTTACCTCCTAGAGCTGCCTTCCAGTTCCGTACCCCGAAGCCAGGCGGGGTTAGCCAGGTTCCCTCTCCCTGGAGGAGGTGCAACAGTCACACACCTCCAGGGCGTGCAAAGTCGGGGCCAGGCGGTGCGCCCCACATCTCCCCCTTTTCTGTTTAATAAGCTGGTGGATGTCCTACTCGATAATGCGCCTGTCTTAGGTCGTCCCCCCTGAAGGATCTTACCTGTCATTGGCTGGCCATCCTAGCTCGTCGGGCCACCATGACTATGAGGCTTGTCAGCCCCAGCAAAGGAACAAGGGGGGAGGAAAGGGGTCTGTGCTCAAGAGGAGGCCCTGCTATTTCTGCCTCACGCCTGTGTACTGTGGTAGGCTGCACATCCTGGAAGGGGCCATGACCAATTTCAGAGGGTTCCCAAATGGCTAAAAGCAGCATAATGCTGCCAGACCACCGTTGACTGGATAGCTCTGGCTCATTGCTTAAGAACTAGGGGAAGCCTATTTGCCCTAGCATGGTCAGGTGTAAATACAGAGGCTATATAAGCACAGAGGCAAATGCAAACACAGGTCATGGGGGTCTCTCCCACGAGAGGGAGAGGGTAGGGGAGCCACCCATCTGGCTCAGTCCAGGGAAGGTTGGAGATTAGTCCATCCCCCCGCTGGTTGAGTTGGGCCGGCGGCACCATTCCCCATCTCTGATGGTGAGGTCGAAGCAGGTCCAGGCCCTGGTGGTTCTGGAGGTCCACGGCAGCCAAGCTGCTAGTGATCCATTCCAGTTCTTGGGCAGAGCTGTAGGCGATATTGCAACAGAGAAATATTGCACCACAAAAGACACTGAGGTAGAGTGCAAGAAACAAGCAGCAGGCAGTGCCGGGCACTGGAAGGAACACGGAGGCTGGCTTTCGCCGCTGTCGTCCACCACTGACACACGCAGACAGGCCTCCCGTGGTTCCAGGGAGGAGCAGGAAGAGATCCATCTCGGACTTTTTCTTTATTCCTGGGGAGAACAAACATTCATGGCTGTAATAAGGGATTTGGTGGAAAAACGTATGGGGGGAGTCCACTGTAACCACGAAAATGAGGTCACCCATCTTGACATGCATAATGGCAGTCCAGCTTCCCCATGAAGCCCTCTAAGGCACTAGACACTCGGTTATGGTTTCTTCAAACCCACTTAAAATCTGACAGCTGATAGGGAACAATTAGCACATCAGGATCCTGCCCATAATGTCTCAAGGAAGTATACATGCCTTTAATTACCAGGTCAGCTAGCTGGTCTAGCTGAGAGTAAACCCTGGGAGCCTCTCCTAGCGATGCATGTGCCTATTCGAGAGGCCCGCCCACCTGAGTAATGGCAGCTGAGGAAAGCTCTGAGCCGGGGATGATCCAGAGACAAAGGGGGCATTCGGGCCTATAACGAGCCAACTGTGCCATATTGAAGGCCGTCTGAATTTTTTGAAATCCCACTTGAAGTGATGGAGTTATTATAACAATATCAGTGGGGGCTTTATCCTTTAAGGAGTCAAAGAGCAGAAGCAAGTCTTCTGTAGGCAGGTAAAGCCCAGACCTTAGCCAATTAACCTCACCCAAAAGCTTTTGCAACTCTATCAAGGTATAGGATGACTGAAAGGGTACTGGGGCTTGAGGGGGAAAACAGAGTCTAGTCTAAGGTCTGCCTCCTAAATCTTAAAGGGAGGTAAGGTCTGAACCTTGTCTTTAGATATGTGCAATCCTCCCTTATGTAGAAGCATCCGAGCTTCCTATAGGCGGCGTCCAATCGTCGGGCGTCGGCTTCCCCAATTATAATATCATCCATATAAACATATAAGGTAATATCTGACTGGCTCTGAAGTGGTTGTAGGACCTGTGACACATAATGTTGGCAGAAGGCTGGGCTGTTAGCCATGCCCTGAGGTAGTACCACCCACTCATATCTTTGGTCTGGCCCCTGGTAGTTAACCAAGGGGACGGAGAAGGCAAACTTCTCACAGTCCTGAGCGTCAAGGGGAATGAAAAAGAAACAGTGATTGATGTCTATTACAATAAGAGATCCCGAGGAATGGAGGGGATCCACGGCAGGGCTGCCTGTGGAAGCATCTGTTCATTAATTTTTCTCAGGTCCTTTAACATTCTCCATTTGCCTGTAGCCTTTTGTATAACAAATACTGGGCTGTTCCATGGACTTAACGAAGGTCTGATATGTCCTAAGGTCAACTGCTCTAATAATATTTCTCTTAATTTTTCTACTTTGTCTAGGGAGAGTGGCCACTGTTCCACCCACAGCGGGGGGCCCGGGAGCCATCGGATGGCAGGGATGGTGGGAACAGTGGCCGTTAGGATTGGGGGTAACGTGGTTAGGTAGATGTCAGAAAAATTACCTTAATATGTGGGTGGTAGCCATACTTCAATAACCATCTTGGTCTACTTTCATTACTTAAGAAACTGCATTAAAAACATTAAACAGCAAACTATGAAAAGCATAATGCAATTCTGTAAGGAAGGTCTGTTGTCATAGTTTGAAGTGGAGTGCCCACCTAGTAAGAAGAATACCCTAGTTCAAACCCTAGAATTGCTAAAGAAACCAAAAGGGCTGGGTGTTGGTGGTTCACACCTTTAAACCTAGGTACTCAGAAAAATAAGATCTGAGAATCACAGTTCAAAGCTGGCTTATATAGAAAATTCCATGAGACTTTCTAATTAACCAGCTGCAAAATGCTAGACTGAATGTATAGTTCAAGTAATAGAATGCCAGCCATGCACAAAAAAAGCCAAGTGAGAGCTTGAGGCCCTGAGTGTAAGCCCTGGAACTGGAACAAATTTTTTTTTAAATAGCAAAAAATGCTCTGCAAGGAAAATTTAAACTGTATCTCAGATAGTCTGCAACAAGAGATTCTCTTTGTGTTCATTATTTTAAAAAAATTGTTTTGTCTGTTGGGTTTCTGTTCTAATTTTATCTTTAATGGTTAAGAACATGATGAGCCAGGTGCTGGTGGCTCAGGTCTGTAATCCTAAGTACTCAACAGACTGAGCAGTTTGAAGCCAGCCTGGCAGGAAAGTCTGGGAGCCTTTATTTCCACTGAATTACAGGGGGATAAAATACCAGACATGAAGCTGTGGCTCGAATGGTACAGTGATAGGTTTGAGCACAAAAGCTCAGGGATAGTGCCTATGACAAGTGTTCCATTCCCAGACTGGCAAAAATAAACGAATTGGAGATTTGGCAACCCTTGGGACATTTCGTTGATCTAGTAACTTTTCTATTTGATGGCTTTTCTTGTGAAGAACCTTTATAGACCTGGCATTTATTGCGCATTTCATCACTTCTTGCAGTTAAGTCACCTTCTTTAGCCTTTCTGCATGCTAAAATAGGTGTGAGATCAAGCAGGCCCCTGACCCGTCACACACATGGTTTTCTGTTTTAAATACTTCATAAGCCACAGTTTTTCAAACAACTGTTCTTTGGGAGTAAAGAGAGCATTAGAAACTTTGTAACTTTATATTGTCAATTATCACACAAGAAAATGAGTTAAAATAAATTTTCAGGGCTGGGGATATAGCCTAGTGGCAAGAGTGCTTGCCTCAGATACATGAGGCCCTAGGTTCGATTCCCCAGCACCACATATACAGAAAACCGCCAGAAGCAGCGCTGTGGCTCAAGTGGCAGAGTGCTAGCCTTGAGCGGGAAGAAGCCAGGGACAGTGCTCAGGCCCTGAGTCCAAGGCCCAGGAATGGCCAATAAATAAATAAATAAATAAATAAATAAATTTTCATAATGATCTATTAAAAATGAATGACGTACTTTATGGAAAGCTCTGTCAAATTTACACTAGTCAATGATTTGAGTTATAAAATTACAGGCCCATAAAAGTTTTGATACTTGAGAATGTGTCATTTTCTTTCATAAACAGTAGGATTCGTCCAGCCTTCCAGCTCTGTTATTCAAAGCAAAAACCATTTTGGCAGCAGAAAACCATCTGAAAAATATCAACCAGAAGTTAGATACACTCCTGGACCAGAATGGGACAGCCAGTGACTGAAATGTGCCTAGAGCAAGGGCTCATGGTATTGCCTGCTACCTTCTGAAACTCAGCTGCTTTATAAATCATGTATAGTCTAATCACTAGATTTCATGCTTTATTTTCATGCAAGCTAAGTAACAACAGTTCAAATATCTACACATTGTAGCAGCTGTAGTCATCTTTAGTAATAAACTTTAATATTGTTAATATCAAATCTTTATTTTTTGTTCTTACTTGGTACCGTCTTTGGGCTTGATCTCAAGGTTTGGGTACTGTTTCTCTCACTCAAGGCTAATGCTCTACCTCTTGAGCCACATCTCTACTTCCAGTGTGTGTGTGTGTGTGTGTAAGTAGTAGGTAGGATTACAGTTGCCATGGGTGCCCAGCTGACACCTAATTTTAACTATCCCCACATGAGTTTTAACATACAAACCTGTAAAACAAAACTATGTAAATGTAGACTAATGTTAGTTAAATAGGAGATTTCTGCAGAATTTAAGTACACTGAAGCTAATTTTAACATAAACTGGTTTAAGTAAGAAACACTGAAAAACAAAGTAATAAGGCTTTATTGATATCATCAGATTTACTAATAAGCTAATGTAATTTTTTTTCAGTTCTAGGGATTGAATCCAGGGCCTTGTAAATGTTCAGCAAGTTCTGTACCATTGAGCTCAAACCCAAGCCCAAACTGATCGTGTTATTACAAAGCACATATTTCAGGTAAATGGCAGTCTCATTATGGGAGTAGTATGTGTAGTGGGCTAGTCTTGTAACACTTCCAAACTGAGTTCATCAGGAATTTTGTCCCTTATACCATTGTGACTGAGAAGACCGTTCTCCGCAGTGTCAGCCATTTCAGCATCCTCAACTGCTTGTAACAAGCAAATATCATCGCTGCCACTGCCCCAGTCAGCACCCAAAGATGCACCTGGTGAAGGCTCGTAGGGTGGCGCTTCATGAGGCCTTGCACCATCTGCTAACACCTCTTCTTCCTTTATTTCAGTGAGGAAGGGGGAGGGAGCCATCAGGATAGGAAGATAAAGGGTAGTCAGTGAGTTTACCATACACACCAAAACAGTTTACACTGAAATGAATATTCTGGATGAATACTGTCTGCAAAGCAGGCAGCATGAAATTCCATATTTGAAACTGTTATTTGGATGGAAATAATTCTTTTTTTTGGGGGGGGTAAAATCAACTCTCTTTTCCATTTCACTCATTCATACACTTTTATAGTGCTGGAAAAGAAAGCCCAGAGGCCCGTGGATGCTATGTACATGAACTGCCTTGCGTAATCTCTCTCCAGCCTACACCCCGCTTAAGGATGTACAGTATGGGTATTACACAGTGAAGAGGCACCAGAAAGGTGGCAAAGAGGTGTGGTCCCAGGAAGGCACCACTACATGGGCTACAGCAAACATAGACTGAGGTTTTGAAAAGGAGACAGTCCAGCTAAGACATCTTCTAGCTTGACCATAGGTTTAATTCTCTAACTTACAAAGTAATTATAATAACATGTGCACCACCCTGGTCAAGCTCTCCACTAAGATACTCTTGCAAACTTTTCCAGCCTGGGGGCTGCCCTCAAACCACAGTCTTCCCAATCTTTACTTCCTAAGTAGGTATGATTACAGGTATGATTGACAATTACTGAGCAGTTCTGTTACTTCTAAGCATTTTTCAACCTACTCTCGCCTACTCTCGCCTACTCTCGCCTACTCTCGCCGCCTACTCTCGCCGCCTACTCTCGCCGCCTACTCTCGCCGCCTACTCTCGCCGCCTACTCCTCTCGCCTACTCCTCTCGCCTACTCCTCTCGCCTACTCCTCTCGCCTACTCCTCTCGCCTACTCCTCTCGCCTACTCCTCTCGCCTACTCTCGCCTACTCCTCTCGCCTACTCCTCTCGCCTACTCTCGCCTACTCCTCTCGCCTACTCTCGCCTACTCCTCTCGCCTACTCTCGCCTACTCTCGCCTACTCTCGCCTACTCTCTAGCCCTGTCCTACCTCTAGCCCTGTCCTACCTCTAGCCCTGTCCTACCTCTAGCCCTGTCCTACCTCTAGCCCTAGCCTACCTCTAGCCCTAGCCTACCTCTAGCCCTGTCCTACCTCTAGCCCTAGCCTACCTCTAGCCCTAGCCTACCTCTAGCCTTAGCCTACCTCTAGCCCTAGCTTAGGACTCGAACCTTGAACCTTAGGAATTCTATGCAAGTGCTCTACCCCTGAGCTAATTCCTTGCTCTGACTTTCAGGTTGTCTTTGATCCTACTTCTCCTCCTCTCCTTCTTTTCTGTATGCCGTCACCAATTTCCTTCCCCTCCCATTCTCCCTTTCTTACAGGTGCTCCCTCTCTTCACTGTTGAAGGATTCAGTGCTTTGGGGTTAACAGGCCACGATTCTGCCAGCAATTTTCTCTCTCAGCCCACTCAGCTCTCCGAAACGTGATTTTATTTCAATTCAACTCCCACTATCCTTGTGCAAAAGTGATATATATTTGGGAAGTTGCCTTCAAATTTTGACAAGCCAAATGAAAATACAATATTTTGAAATGATATAACAACAGTAGATATAGAAGCCTCTTTAGTCCAACTCAGTAATGATTGATAATTGTGCTTTTATTCATGTCAATGGACCAGGAAGGCCCTTCTATTATGGGGCCGTTTTAAGGGTACATGCCGCTTAGGGCCTGATTACAAATGTTCGAAAATCTCTGTCTCAGAATAAATTGAAATTGTAAAGTACTCCTGGCTTAAATTGTCAAAACTCAGGCAGGACACCTGGTCGGCTAAGAGATCAGATACGCACCTTCTTTCCCCAGATGAAGGTATTCAAAGGTAAAGTGATAATTCAACATGCTCTTGTCAAAATTGACCTACGGACTCAAGTCAAGTACTTGCGTGGAGCGGCACCCAGCCTTCTTCAATCAAAAATTATTTGGGGTGGTAAAATGACTTGCTACAGAAGCCAGCCCTGGTAAATAAGGCCTTAGAATGCCAAAGTCATTTGTTTAATAGGTTTTCTCTTAAATCTTGGTGATTTGCAAGATTGGCAAAAAAAAATGTCACTGGAAAATGTATGGCCCATATTTAATTTGCTCGCTTTAGGATCTTTTGTGCAAATGTAAGTGAGTGTGTGTGTATGAGTGTGAACAAATTCAAGATTGAAATTGTCAGTCTGATGTAAAAATGGTTGAATTTCTGTTCAATCTCCAAAACTGTCATCAGGTTTCAGTGCTACCTAATATTTTAAAGGATTTTTGCATTGCTTTAAAGAGGAATTGTAGTTTATTCAAAAAATGTCTTTAATTTGCAGTTGCAAAATATTGGTATCTTATTTGTTAAGTTGTTTGCACTGTAATCAAGTTATCTGACTTAGGACAAGGCATTGGGAATTTGAAATTTATTCCCCTGCCCTGTTTACTAATTTGAGGCTAAATGTCAGAAATTTCAATATTAATTTGTATCACTGTTAAAGAACTGCTTCGGGCTTCTCAGTCAGAGATCAAAAGGAAAGGACAGGAAAACTGAGGATTGTCCTGTGTGCCTATCTTTGGGATTGAGGGGTGAACTGGCAAAGGTGCAGCTTAGATAGTCCATGCATGGTGAGGTAGGCCCCAGGGGCAAGTGCATACATGGTAGAAAAAGATTAAGCTGTCACAAGGCAGTTGATGGATCTCGAAGGACTCAGATGTGTACATAACCATTCTGTAGGACAGGCCTATCTGTCTGTTCCTTCCTGCTGGAAACTGGATACCTGATGGTAAAATCTGCAATGTGATGATTTGTTTGATATTTACAAAACTCCCCACAGGGATGTATTTAAAATCGGAAAAGCCTGAAAACGTGGCTTAGAAAGTTTATATGTATGATGTCATTTAATATCTATGCTATTTTGAAATTGGCATGTAATCTTTTAAAGTAAAATTATTAGGTCTGAATACTTGGTTTGTAATTCTAGTGCTTATTACTCTTGCATGATTCCTGATAATTATTGATAAGAATTCTTAGAAGGTAAATATGATTATAATATAATATATGATTATAATACACAATAATACATGTGAAATTCAATTTCAGTTCGGCTTGAATTTCAAAGTATTTGCAAGTATTTCCTACTTCAGCTCAAAGCTACCACTCTACCACACGAGCCACAGTGCCATGTCTGGTGTTCTGGTGGTTAATTGACAATAAGAGTCTCATGGACTTTCTTGCCAGGTGTGCCTTTGAACCTGGATCCTCACATCTCAGCCTCCTGAGTATCTGGAGTTACAGGCATGAGCCACAAGTTAAAATTGGTTGATTTACTGGCTTGAACTCAGGGTCTCTTCCTTTTACTTGGCTTTTTTGTTCAAGGCTGGCACGCTGACACCAACTGGAGCAACATGTCTGGGATTTTCCTGGTGAATGGGAGACAAGAATCTCTTAAATTTATCTCCTGAGGCTGACTTGGAACTGAGCTCCTCAGATCCCAGCCTCCTGCATAGCTAGCATTTTAGGCATGTGACACCAGTGCCCAGTTTTTCTCCCTTGAGAAAGGTTAATTGATTGTCATTTGCTATGCACCCTTTGAATTTACTACCTTTGCTGTCTGTTGGCCACCTAGTTTTCTGATGTGAAATTGGTCACAATCTCATCGAGGATCTCTTGTGTGTGTGACTTTGAATATTCTCTGTCTTTAACAGTTTAATTAGATTATGTCTTCATACGGATTTCTGAGTTTATCCCACTTGAAGTTTGTTGAGCCAGTAAATTCTTTATATGGGTGCTTGTTTTCTGGGGTTAGGGTCCCATGGTCCCTGATTCAAACAAGCCCTCTAAATGGGTTTGAGAACCACTAGTCAAGGTGGGGCCTCTTCAGCTATGGTGGGGTCTTTGTCTTTTATTCTGAAGCAAAAGCTCTTGAAGGTTAGCGTAGGAAAGTGACACGAACTGATTTAAGAAGCATAAAAACCGGATGCCAGTTGCTCATGCCTGTTACCCCAGCTACTTGTGAAGTTGAGGTTTAAGGATTGTGTTTGGAGGCCAGCCCAGGCAGGAGAGTCCATGAGTTTCTTTCTTGTTTGAAGGCTTAGATGTGAGGATCGTGGTTCAAAGTCACCAGAGCAGGATAGAAAATGAGAGTCTTAGCTCCGCTTACCCACCAGAAATCTAGAAGTGGATCTGTAGCTCAAAGCGGTAGAGCACTAGCTGGAAAACTAAACGCTGAAGGACAGTGCCCAGGCCTTGAGTTAAAAGCCCACAATGGATAAAATAAAACAAAACAAAGAATACAAACAAAATATCAAAGACGGCATCAAGCCCTAAGATCAGCATTAAAAAGAAATGTCTTCTCAACATTCCTACAAGTTAACTTAAATCTACTGCCAGAATTCAGCTGGAAGAGGGTGGTAGTGGCTCATGCCTGCCATCCCTGCTACTCAGGAGGCTGAGATCTGAGGATTCACATTTGAAGCAAGCTAGGGCAGGAAAATCCATGAGATTTTAATCGCCAATGATCCACCAAAAACTTGGAAGGAGGGCTGAGGCTCAATTGGCAGCACAGTAGGCTTGAGGAAAAAATTCTCAAGGAGAGCTCAGACCCTCAGGTCCAGCCCCAGGACCAAAAACCAAACAAACTTTGAAAACTATCAGGACCCAACAACAGCGCCTGAAGCTTTGTAGATGGCCAGCAGAGGTCGCTAGAGCACTGTGGATAGTGGAGTGACCAGGAGGACTGCAGCAGCTCTTTCTCCCCCAATGGGAAACAGCCAGCTATAGCTCCTTGACCACTCAGGCCCAGCTTGGCTGGCTGTCTCCAAATGTCACCTGCTTAAGCCCAAATCTGGCAGTCCCTGCACATCAGCTGCCTTGCAAATCCAGTGATCCTTTGGAATAGAAATCACCCCCAAGCTCAGGCATTTCAGCAAGTTCCCACCAATGCAGTTGGACACCAGCTCCTTGAGACAGTGGAAGAGCAAAGAAAGAACTCGTTCTGGTTGAGGCAGACTCCATGTAGAGTCTCAATTGTCTAAGCTGGAGGCTAGAAAGGAAATTCCCAAGCATTACAGAGGGACAGGCGCTGGGCCTTCACTTATTGTTTCCCGACATGCATCTGCATGTTCTGATGCCCATGTGCTCCACTTCTCTTTCCAATGCGTGTGTGTGTATGTGTGTGTGTGTATGTGTGTGTGTGTGTGTGTGTGTGTGTGTGTGTGTGTGTCCTGGGGCTTGAAATAAGGGCCTGGGTGCATGTCCTTTGCCTCTTTGTTCTACCACTAGTGTTGTACCCTGTAAGGTAGAGCTCTAATTCATATTTTCTGGTGGTTCATTGCAGATAGGAGTCTCACATATTTTTCTTCCGATGGCTGCATTCGAAGAACAACCCTCATATCTCAGCCTCCTGAGTAGCTAGGATTACAGTGGTAAGCCCCCAGCAGCAGGCTTGGAATGGCATTGTCATGATGGTGGGGATTGACTTATTGGCTTTCTGTGGTGGCAATTGAAACCGGCAGGAATTTTATGTAAATGAAATTGCATCATTTGGATCAGGTTCTTTGTTTCTTTGGTTTTAAAGCATGAATCAGTGTATACCGAGGGGGAAGGAAAACAGTCAGCATATTTTGAAGAACAAGATGATCAGAGCTCCCACTACATGGAAGGGGTTGCCAGAAGGGCACCACCTGGAGTGTGTTGTGGAAGCAATGACTGGGTCTCTCTAGCAGAGAGCAACGTGACACAGAAGCTCATTGGACATCCTGTGTGCCTTATTACTCTCCTCACCCAATGACGGATTCCATGAAGCCTGCACTGGCTCGCCATGCAGCGGTTAGCACTTCTGATTGGACGTCAATTCTGATGCAGAGCTCTGGGGTCCAATCAGGTCAGCGTTCACATGCTAGTTCTCCAGCCGTCCACAGGATGATCAAGGCCATATGTAATCTAGAGTCCTGCATACAAGATTGCCCAAGGTCAAGTTGATGTGAGGCAAAGTCCTACAGCCAGAATTCAGCTGGCAGAGGGTGGTAGTGGCTTACGCCTGCCATCGCAGCTACTTGGGAGGCTGAGATCTGAGCAATCACATTTCACGTTAGCTAGGGAAGGAAAATCCATGAGATTTTACTCGCCAATGAGCCACCAAAAACTCGGAAGGAGGGTTGAGGCTCAATTCGTAGAGCAGGAGACTTGAGGAAAAAATACTCAAGGGTAGCTCAGACCCTAAGTTCAAGCCCCAGGACCAAAAACCAAACAAACTGTGAAACCTATCAAGAACCAACAAGAGCGCCTGTAGTTCTGTAGACGGCCAGCAGAGGACACTAGAGCACCGTGGATGGTGGAACGACCAGGAGGCCTGCAGCAGATCTTCCTCACACAGTGTGAAACAGCCTGCTACAGCTCCATGACCATTGAGGCCCAGCTGGGCTGGCTGTCTTCAACAGTCACCTGCTCAACCCAAACCTGGCAGTCTCTGTGCATCAGCTGCCGTGCAAATCCAGTGAGCCATTGGAATAGAAATCTCCCCCAAGCTCATTCATTTCAGCAAGTTCCACCAGGTTTTCTTTTAAATCTTGGTGATTTGCAAGGTTGGCAAAAATAAAATGCCACTGGACAATGCATGGCACATATTTACTTTGCTCGCTTTAGGATCTTTTGAACGAATGTATGTGAGTGTGTGTGTGTGTGCATATGAGTGTGAACAAATTCAAGATTGAAATTGTCATTCTGATGTAAAAATGGTTGAGTTACTGTACAAACTCCAAAACAGGCATCAGGTTTCAGAGCTACCAAATGTTTTAAAGGGTTTTTGCTTTGCTTTAAAGAGGAAATGTAGTTTAATCCAAAAACGTCTTTAATGTGCAGTTGCAAAATATTGGTATCTTAATGTGTATGCTGTTTGCACTGTCATCAAGTTATCTGGCTTAGCACAAGGCATTGGGAATTTCAAATTTTTTCCCCTGGTCTGTTTATTAATTTGAGGCTAAATGTCAGAAATTTCGATATTAATTTGTATGACTGTTAAAGAACTGCTTCGGGCTTCTCAGTCAGAGATCAAGAAGAAAGGACAGGAAAACTTAGGATGTGCTCGTGTGCGTATCTTCGGGGTTGAGGGGTGAACTGGCAAATGTGCAGCTTAGCTGGTCCATGCATGGTGAGGCAGGCCCCAGGGGCAAGTGCACACATCGTAGAAAAAGACTAAGCTGTCACAAAGGTAGTTGATGGAGCCCGAAGGACTCAGATGTGTATATACCCATTCTTTAGGACAAGCCTATCTCTCTGTTCCTTGCTACTGGACACTGGAAACCTGAGAGTAAAATGGGCATTCTGTAGGATAGGCCTATGTGTCTGTTCCTTGCTGCTGGACACTGAAAACCGGACGGTAAAATGGGCATTCTGTAGGACAGGCCTATCTGTTCCTTGCTGCTGGAAACTGGAAACCTAGTGGTAAAATCGGCAATGTGATGATTTGTTTGATATTTCCAAAACTACTCACTGGGATGTATTTCACATTGGAAAAGCCTTAAAACATGGCTTAGAAAGTTTATCTGTATGATGTCATTTAATTTCTATGCTATTTGGAAATTTGCATGTAATTTTTTAAAGTAAAATTATTAAGTCTGGATATTGGTTTCTAATTCTAGTGCTTATAATTCTTCCATGATTCTTGATAATTATTGATTGGAGTTCTTAGGAGGGAAATATGATCATAATACATTATATGATTATAATACACAATAATACGTTTGAAATGCAATTTTAGTTTGGCTTGAATTTGAAAATATTTCTTACTAAGTGATTATTCTTTTTTCCTCACTGCATGCCTTTAATTAAGTTCTCACCTTCTTCTTAAACACAAAGATAATAATATCCACTCAGTAGTGTTACTGTGAGGATTAAACAAGATATAACATGTAAATCCCTTACCATAGTGTCTGATACTTGAGAAATATTATCTCCTTTCCTTTGTTCCTAATTTATTGAATGGACTGCTTTATGTGGTCATTCTTTTAAGTACTGAAGTCTACAGAGTAATTCCATTGACTTTATTTTCAGATGACTTGATATAATTTTCATATACGACCCACAAGGATCATAGATTCATTTTTTCAAATTTTTATTATCAAACTGATGTACAGAGAGGTTGCAGTTTCATACATTAGGCATGGGATACATTACTGTTTATTACCTTGTCCCTCATACCCCCTTCCCCCCTCCCCCTTTCCCTTTCCCTCCCTGAGGTGTTCAGTTCACTTACACCAAACAGTTTTGCAAGTATTGCTTTTGTAGTTGTTTGTCTTTTTTTACCCTGTGTCTTTCAATTTTGGTATTCCCTTTCAATTTCCTAGTTCCAATACCAGTATACACGGTTTCCAATATACTCAGATAAGATTACAGAGATGGTGTAGGTACAACCACAAGAAGGTGGATCATTGATTCTTTCAGATAGGACACATCTCACTGCAGATGCTACTGCTGGGTAACAGTCTAAGAACTCCTGAACTGATTAAAACAAAGAAACTACCAATACTTGCGTTGCTTCCCAGCTTACATGGGTTTTCTGTGAATACTTACATGACAGTGTGTTCTAAGCCAGAGTCATCACAAAGAAACCACTCCCCTCTGACAACTTCAATCCCAAATGAAGATGAAACTTGTGTAGAGAATAGATTTTTAATACAGTCCATTAGTTAGAATAAACTTGGTTCTTCCTACATGTACCCTTTCTTCCCTATTTTGTTACAAAATGTTTTTACTTTATTTAGTTAGTTATTTTATTAATTAAATTGTGTTGACAATGTGTTGTGCAAAAGGTGTACAGTTACATAACGAGGCAGTGAATACCTTTCTTGTGATATCTTACACCCTCGTTTTTCTTTTCCTTCCCTAGATCAGGTAGGCATATATACAATACCCAGTGTACCAAAATCATATACAGTAACCACGTGGCATAGGTCAAAGGAAATTCACCTAGAACTTTAAATGTAATGTCAACAATAGAATCCTCCTGGGTTCTTCTCTTGGAGTTGTTTTTGCCTATCCTCATCTTTTATGATCATATGTACATAGCTGTTGAGCCTTTGTGATCCACTGATAGGTCTATTCTAAACCTTTCTATGTGTAGTAGTTGTTTGGTTTTAGATACACTATGTAAGGCCGATGATGGAAACCTGTGGAATTACAATTTGAAAAGAAGTTTTTTGTTTTGCAGACCTGGTCTCCACTGTCTTCCCCCTCCTCCCCACACACACACTCTAACAGTCATATATCAAGGAGACCATGCCCCTTTGTTCTCTGTGTTCTAGGTTTGTCTCGCTCAACATTATTTGTTCAAGTTCTGACCATTTCCCTGCGAGTAGCAATATCTTATCATTTCTATTTGCTATGTAGTATTCCATTGTGTGTAGGTACCACATTTTTTGTATCCATCCATCTATAGTGGGCCATCTGGGTTGTTTCCATATTTTGGCTATTGTGAATTGTGCAGTGATAAACATGGATGTGCAGATGTCTTTTTGATATCCTGAGACCTGTTGTTCACGATAGATGCCTAGGAGTGGTATGGCTGGGTCATAGAGTATGTCTATGTTGAGCTTTTTGAGGAACCTCCATACTGTTCTTCAAAGTGGTTGTACTAAATAGCCCTCCCATCAACAGTGGAGAAGGGCTCCTCTTTCCCCGCATGCCCTCCAGCATTTGTTGTTGGCTGAGTTCAGAGTATAGGCCATTCTAACTGGAGTGACATGGTATCTCAGGGTTGTTTTTATTTGCATTTCCTTTACTGCCAGGGATGTTGAACATTTCCTCTTATGTTTCTTTGCCATTTTTATCTCTTCTCCTGTGCAGTCTCTCTTTAGCTCCTTTTCCCATTTAATAATTGGTTTACTGGGTTTGGAGGGGGTTAGTTTTTTGTGTACTCAGTAGATGAGGGATATTAGGCCTCTGTCTGTTGTTGTGCTGGTGAATATCCTTTCCCATATGATTGGCCGTCTTTCTAGATTGGTGGCTATGTCTTTAGCTGTGCCAAAACTTTTTATTTTGTCATAGTCCCATTTGTTGAGACTCTACCCTATCTGTTGTGCCCCTGGGACTATATTCAGGAAGGTCCTTCCTGTGTCTTTAAGTTCTAGCATCTTTTCTACTCTGACCTTCAGTAGTTTCAAGGATTCTGGTCTGATGTTGAGGTCCTTAATCCATTTTGAGTTGATCTTGGTGCATGGTGATAGGCTAGGGTCTAATTTGAGTTTTCTACATATGGCTGCCCAGTTTTCCCAGCACCAGTTGTTGAAGAGGCTATGTTTTTCCCATTGAATGTCTTTAGCTCCTATGTGGAATATCAACTGACTGTAAAAATATGGTTTTATTTCTGGGACTTCTATTCTGTTCCATTGGTCTTCAGGTCTATTTTCATAGCAATACCAGGCTGTCTTTGTTATGATGGCTCTATAATAGAGCTTGAAGTCTGGTATTCTTTTGCCTAGAATTGCTTTGGCTATTCTAGGTCTTTTGCTGTTCCATATGAATTTATGGGTTGTTTTCTCTATTTCATTGAAGAATGTAGCTGGGATCTTGATGGGGATTGCATTGAATTTGTATAGCCTTTGGGGCAATATGGGCATTTTCGCTATATTGATTCTGCCTACCCATGAGCATGGGAGGTCTTTCCATCTCCTGTGTCCTCTTTGATTTCCCTTTTTAGATTTTTATAGCTCTTATTCAATAGGTCATTCATGTCTCTAGTTAGGATAATCCCTAGGTAATGTATTCTTTTTTTAGCTATGGTAAATGGTATTATTTCCTTAATTTTCTTTTCTGCTTTTACATTGCTGGTATACAGAAAAGCTGCTGATTTTTGTGGGTTGATTTTGTATCCTGCTACTTTGCCAAAATGGTTTTTTAGGTCTAGGTCATCTGCGAATAGGGATAGTTTGATTTTTTCTTTGCCCAACGTGGAAGCCTTTGATGTCTTCCTCTTGCCTTAGTGCAATGGCAAGGGATTCCAGCCCTATGTTGAATAGAAGCAGGGATAGTGGGCATCCTTGTCTTGTTCCTGAGTTTAGGGGAAATGGTTTTAGTTTCTCCCTATTTAATATGGTATTAGCAGTTGGTCTGTTGTATATGGTTTTTCTTATTTTAAAGAATGTTCCCTTTATTCCTGATCTCTACAGGTCTTTTAACATGTATGGGTGTTGTATTTTCTCAAAGGCTATTTGGGCATCGGCTGAGATGATGATGTGGTCCTTCGTCTTAGCTCTGTTGACGTGGTGAATTACATTTATTGATTTGTGGATGTTGAACCATCCTTGCGTCTGTGGGATGAAGCCTACTTGGTCATGATGTATATATAGTTTTCTTGATCAGTTTCTAGATCCTGTTAGCTAGCACTTTGTTGAGAAGCTTTGTAGATGTGATCATTAGTGATGTTGGTCTTTTCCTAGTTTGTGGATGAGTATAATATTGGCTTCATAGAATGAGTTTGGGATTTCTCCCTGTTTGTATTTTGTGGAAGAGTTTGAGGAGTTAGCTCCTCACTGAAAGTTTTATAGATTTTATTGGTGAATCCATCTGGGCCTGAGCTTTTCTTTGTTGGGAGGATCTTGATTACCTCCTGTATCTCGCTGTAAATTATTGGTTTAACTAGTTGATTTATTTCTTCTTGATTCAGTTTGGGCAGTTTAAGAATCGATCCATTTCTGTAAAATTATTATTCATTAGTGATTAAAGGTTCTGGAACTAGTTCCTTATGATGGTTTGAATACCTATATATTTGTTGTAATTTTTCCAGTGCAGTGCCTGATCTTATGGATATGAGTGACTCTCTCTTTCTCTTTTTTTGTTAGGTCTTGCAACAGATCTGTCAATTCTATTTATTAAGAACCAGCTTTTAGATTTTTTATTTGTTAAAGGTCTTTCTATTCTCAATCAGATTATCTCTTCTTTAATCTTTATGATCTCTCTCCTCCTAGTCATTTTAGATTCAATTTTGTTCTTGTTTCTCCAGTCATTTAAGCTGCATGATGAAGTTCTTGATCTGTTCTGATTCCATTCTTTTAATGTGTATGCTGAGGGCAATGATCTTGCCCCTCGCCACAGCCTTTGCTGTATCACATAGGTTTCTTTGTGATGTATTTTCATTGTCATTTTGTCTTATGAATTCGTTAATTTTGTCCTTAATTTGCTCTGTAACCCAAGTGTTAGATACCAGTGAGGGGTTTGGCCTCCAAGTATTTGTGTAGTTTCTGTGGTATCCTTTGTTATTGAGAGCTACCTTGATTACACTGTGATCAGATAGTTTCTTTATGTGGACTACACATGATCAATTTTGGAGTATGTTCCATGGGCGTTTATGTGCCAGCCAGCTACTATTTGATAGCAAATCACACACTATGTACTGGCAAACATCTCCACGGATGCATCTAAAAGGGTCCCAAAAGGATCGCAAGACTAGCAGGTGCTTTCATGCTACACAGGAGCACTCTGGCAACACTGTGGCTTTGCAGAAACATGCCAGATTGTGATTTCACAATCCTTGTCTCTGGACAAGAGACCACAGTAGAGATGCCAGGTAGGGGCCCACACCACTGGATAATGTTACGGGGAAGTTGCTGCTAAGAATACAAAGAGCTCTGTTTCTCAACATTCTGCACAGTACTGCCAGTGGTCGGGGCACAGACCTTGGAGGAGAAAGCAGTTTCTTACACCATGCTTTCTGCCTTCCACCTCAAGCTGGATGAGTTGAAGTTGCTGTAACCAATCCTGACATTTCTAAGATACTGAGGGAATGACAATAAATGTCCCCACCCATCTTATAAGTAAAACTCTGTGGGGTCTGCATCCTATGCTCAACACTCCATAGAACAGAGCAAGTCAGAGAAAAGCCTTTTGCTGATGTCAGATATATCACTGAGTGGAGGTGTATCACGGGTTTGCAGGATATGGACAGACAAAAATGAAACAGAGACAGACACCTGTTATAAGAATACCTTTGGAATCCCTCCCATCTTGTTCTGTCATGAAACTTGAAAGCCTCAGCCAGTGGAGCAATAGTGCAGTTAATGGGGCATGCCAGTGCTCCAGTCTCTTCCCATTCTAATTACAATGCTTCACCAAACTCAGAGGAAAAATGGGCAGGACACCAGCCTTCAGTCTGATCACCGCTACTATAGAGGGAGATACCCCACCTTGTAAAAGGAAAATCCCAAGTACACTGATACTTCTGCAGAGTTTGAGAAAGACTTCGCACCTTGTAGATTCCCTGGTTGGCATCACAGCTGTGGGGCCAGCATTGTGCCTGCTGCACCATCCCATAGGGACACCTCACTCTAACCTCTATCATACAGCTTTCTGGAAAATGACATGGACCAGCTCAGCTTCAGCTACAAAGGCTATCTTAGCTGGCAAAGGATAGAACATACAGTGGCACCGGTGCCAACCCCAGGAGTCTTGCTTCTTAACAAGCACATTCTGGCCTGCATTCAATGGAGCTTCATACAGGGTTTCTGGTGATAGCAAGCCATCTGTGGCCTAAGGGTGACAAACACAAGACTATGCTCACAGGTTTCTTGCCATCAGTTACAACTCTCTTCTCTGTGTTCCCTAAGCTGGTCAACAAATTGTGATTCCCAGTTTTCAGGAAACTGTTCTGATCACCTACATCTCTAGGAGACTCAGCAGTTGACCCATTCCTGTGGAGATACCATCGCTTACCAAGGTGGATCACTAACTTGGACAATGCACCTCATCACAAGGGGCTAGTCCAGGGAAATCCACTGTCGCCCAGCAGAGCTGCCAGGTAGGGTCCCTCACCTCAGGCTAATGGGAGCCTGGAGCTGTGAAGGAAAAGATCATGAACATCCAGGGCCTGCCCACGATAGCCCACGCCAGATGATCACTGAAGTTTGTGCATTGCAGGGACCATGAGGCATGTCCTTCAGAGGGGAGACAGGTGCCCAAAAGAAATCCACAGATTTAACTCATTCAAGGAAGACCCTGCAGAGCTGTTGTCTGGAGAGAAAAAGGCTTTTGGGGAAGTTGCATTTAAAGTAGGATTAGGTCTTAAGGAGGTCACTCATAGATTAGAAACAAGCGGAATTTCATGGGAAACAGACAAATTCAAAGAGAAAAGAAGCCAATACAGGCACCCTTTGCAGTTCAAGGGATGAATTTCCACACAACAAAACAGAAAGCTCATATGTGCTCCCAGGCCCCATTATCAGCCAATTCAATTTCACACATCAACCCATTCCCCAGGTCTCTGTTGGGTACAGGCTTGGAGGGAAACTTGGAACTATCTGTAGTCACGGGCCACACAATCCCTCCTCACGCCTCCCAAATAGAAAATGTCAAGTAACCAAGTTCACACAAAATAAGAAGCACAAAATAATCTGTGAATTGCTCCTTCAATGATATCTGAACAGGAAAAAAGATATATCTGCATGCAGATAATAGGTGGCACATTAGTGTCACATTTCTAGCAAGAAGGCAGCTCTCCATCATGAGAAAGAAATAGGAAGCTCCTTTGCTGTACGTCGTATCAGGCCAGGTCCTAGCCCTCTGAGAAGCAGTCAGGTGGGTTTGAAAGCACCTGAGCTATTAGGAGTATCACCCTCACTCCATTCTCATTCCCCAATTGTTTCCTTTCCAGAGTCCCATCTTAGCTCACAAACCCTTTCTTCGAACCAAGAGCTTTATTAGGCATTAACAGACCCCCATCTAGAAGACAGCTTATGAAATCTAGTAGCAATTCAACTTCAAAGCTGTGTACAATTCAATCTGTCTTCACAGTGGAGTGGCACAGGCAGCACCCCAGTAGAAGGAAGTAACTAGAGTGCTAATGCATAGCAGCCATGCCTCATCCTCTTACAGAAGAGCCTCTTAGATCACCAGGGCCCCTCGAGCTAGGCAGTGCCCTCCCTTTGCAGTCACAAGAACCCAATTCCTACTAATTCTGCATCATTTAAAGTAATGCTTTGTGAGCTGCCTGCTAGCAATTCCACTAGACCCACCTAGTTTGCACCAGATCCACATTCCAAGAACTGGAAGCAGGAAAATCCTTTCATCTGGAGGGTAAGTTTGTCTGCTTCAATGCAAGACTATGGCTACTATCAAGGGTGCCAATTTAACGGAAAGGCTGAGATATTTGTAGATCCGTCTCCTAGGAGAATCCCAGATTTCTCCTTGGCACACACATGCAGTTTTGATCATCTGCATTTTTATTCAATCAGTAGCTCCTTTTGTGAACTATCACCTATGTTACAGAGGCCTTCCTTCCTTCTACCATGTGTTATAAGTACATTCTTCACGAACCATTGCAGTCACATGTATTGAGACAAAAATTAATCCTGAGCCAAGCAAAGTTTACTTGCACACATGAGGGTTCACACTAGCCAAAAATTGGCCACACAGCAACCGTTCTTCCTGATATTTGTCCCTCACACAGCAGGAGGCTCTGTCCCTTTGCTCAGATTGGTTGAGCTCAGGTTTACAATCTGCTCTGCTTATGACTGGCTAGTTTAAATAGGATAAAATGTGCCTGAGGTGGATTTTCAAGTAAGATGAACAGTTCACATATAATCTCAAAATATGCCCAAGCCCTGTTATTTCTTCAACAGTCTAGGGTGTGGCATAACTCCATCTTGAAAACCTAGTTTAACATAAAACATAACATTTTACAAGTCCTTTATCCCAAACCAGTTCCAGTTTTCCTAAAGACCGAAGGCACCAAGCAAAAGCAGGAACTTTTAAGCAATATACGTTGATGGAAAAGAGGTTTTTCTCACCCATGTATATAGGTCTACAGTAGGTTCTGTAGCATTTCTATGTGTTTCATCTTTATAAGCTGTTCAAAGAAATTTACCTTTCAAGGCAGCAAAGCAAGGACACCGCCCACTTTGCTAATTTTCCACTTGAGAATGTGTAATAGAAAAAATGTATGCTTTATTATATATATGTATCAATTATATATTCAAAAGATATGTGATGTCATACATGTCTCATGAGAAAAGGTTTCTCTGAATTGAGAAAGTTCATTGTATTTTTTCCTAATATTTGTAAAT
Organism: Perognathus longimembris pacificus; assembly: GCF_023159225.1. Classification (NCBI taxonomy): domain Eukaryota; kingdom Metazoa; phylum Chordata; class Mammalia; order Rodentia; family Heteromyidae; genus Perognathus; species Perognathus longimembris. The sequence goes on along the minus strand of NW_025959317.1, from coordinate 164,695 downwards.
ATAAGCCACAACCCAAAATTAGATACCATGTTCCCAGTGTTAGTAGATCAAGAACCACCATCTGAATTCATCTGTCTCCACCCTCAAGTTGAGAATCCCCTTTCCAACCAATATTTTGAAAACAAACATGAGAACAAGACTTGTTTTCCCTGTACAGAATCGGGCACAAGCATCCCAAACCAAGCTCCACACCCAGAATGAGGCTCCACCCTAAGGTGCATGGAGACAGCAGCACCGCATAGAATCTATACCATCCTCTGGCCACACAGTACTGCATCAGTCCATCCAGTGTCCAAGGTCAGAGAAAATGCCAAGTAACTGGAAATGAAGCGAAGGCTCCTGTGGCTCTTTTACAGGATGCCCTTTACTGTGAGGTGCTGTGTTTGAACATTGTAGGCATGTTCAAATGGCCACCGTGGGTGCTGAGAACTCCTATTTCTCTCGGAAGTCAGAAAATGCCCTGGAGTGCCATCCCACAATCATTCCTTTAGTGAACCTTTGGGCCAACACAAGAGTATAGGCTCTCGCTTGTTGCTCTTGAACAATGGATACTGAGGCTAAGTGGTGTCATCTTTGGCATCTTGCTGTGAAAACTCATAGAGGTGAAACTCCACCTGCAGATCCATGTAATAGGCTCCTATGAATTCCTGGAGGCAGGGGCAGGGACTCAGACAATAGGCTACCAGACCTGCTAGACCTGTATCATGCACTACACTGAATTCTCAAGCTCCCTGTGAACCTGTCCCTTGACAATGACCCTGGTCGGGCCACAAACAACTCAGCCACTGTTCTTCTAGCAAGGGGGAAATGTGCCCCTCAATTTCCTGTGTTCTGGTCTGAGGCTCTAGTCTTCAATGTGACCAGCAATTGAAGGATGGGGAAGGGCTTGTGAACTGAAGTTCTCAAAATATGTATTTAGTAGCTCCCACAGGGTTTTAATTTCACTTGATAGGAACATGATGACCTTCTGTAGAGAGAGAATATCTTAGTTCAAGCAGCCGACATTGTACTGAACCACCTTTAGTCCTAGTGAGAGCTATATTGGCTTGGTGCCTGATTGAGCACTTTTGTGACTACTAGGAAAGACTTTTGGCCGGTACTGGGACTTGAACTGAGGGTCTGGGCTGTGTTGCTGAGCCTCTCTGTGACCAAGCTAGTGCTCTACCATTTGATCCACAGAGTTACTTTCAACTTTTTCTGTTTATGTGGTACTGGGGAATCAAGCACAGGGCTTTATGCATGCTAGTCAAGTCCTCAACCACTAAGTCTCACTCCAAGCTGCCAGGAAAGACTTTTTAAATGCATACTAAGCTTAGCAGACCTTTGGCCTCTATCAGGCTTAAAAGGCTGGAAATTAAGATGGCACCTGAACCTTGGAAATTTCCCTGCTTCTTTGAAGACATCTTAAATATTTTGAAAGACTTCCCTGTCTCTTAAGACTTCTTGACTCCACAAGCCTAGATGTTTGTGAGGTCTTTTCATGGTAGTCCCACCTAGGGGCCAGTTCACTCCACCCAATTTCTCAGGAGGAAAAGAAAAAAAGAAAGTGTTCAGCTTCTTGGCCTCCTTCTCCATGGGAACTACGAGACACACTGCCAATCTCTACATGCTCTGCTTTGGTAAGTTGCTAGGACTCTATCCACATTCACAGATACAGACTATGGAGAGGGCAAAAAACAGAATGGCCGAAGCAGCCTTAAGGGCTTTAAGGAGACCAGGGCAGCGTTCTATGGTGACAGGTGCTGGCAGAGGCTAAGGGATTCATAGATTTTTCAGAATCTTCTTTCTGAAACCTCATAATTCCCTCTAGTACTTGGACATAAGAACTGGATCTAGTTCTACTAACGACTTAAGCCTAAGAACATGAGGTATGGAGTAGAGGCTCTTCAAGGACCAGGGCTAGGCAAGGGAGCCAAGGGCTGATGAGAGCAATGAGCAAAGACCAGAGGTGTATACAAGGAGCCTGAAAGGCAGAAATCCTGTTGACTGGAGACTGTCATCAGGAATGGACTCTAGCATGACCATCAGACCAGAGACTCCTGCAACACAGGTCACCAGAGAGCCAAGACTCCACACCATGGAAACAGAGGCCAGAACCCATTGTGTCCATAGCTGAGATCACACTGGCCACACAAAGTAGGAGAGCACACGATAAATGTCTTTGGCTTGATTGTGAAAGAGAATATGAAACAGAGGTTATTTGAATATTTGTCCAAACAAAGCTTTTCAATTGGGGGACTTCTGAGCCCATCCTTGTATTTGGATAGGAAAAGCCCCTCTGGCTTCCACTCAGTGGAAGGTACTTCCTATTCTACTAACACACCCAAGGGTTGTAAGTGGCTTGGGCTATGAAGGTGGAGGAACCAAGCCTGAATCCTGATTGTAACTAATGGCTTTTGAACCCATCCCAGGCCTCTAATGTAAAGAGGATCAAGAACACACAGCCAGTACCTAACCAAAAAAGTACTCAAATGGCCTGAGGGCAGAAAACTCTGACCTTTGGGATGAAGCATAAATACCAGCAGAGGTGGGCAAAAGAAGGACGCTAGTACCTGGATTTGGTACACTAGCATGCAGTCTTTCACAGTGCATGGGACTATAGGAAAAGCTGTTGCAACCTCCCACATAAGGGAGCTCAATGTCCAAAAGGAATTGAGTAGGGACAGGAAGAAAATACCCCTGGTAGTAGTAGAAGAGGTTTTGAATGAACCAGTATAGAATACAGGCTTAGATCTCAAAAGCCTATTAAGTAAGATACGTCAGCTACAACAGGTTAGCTCTTTGCCAAATCATGCACAGTGTCCATCTTCAGATAATACTTAGCTGCCTAGGGAGTGAAATGTTAGAGAGGTGAGTAACTTCAATAGGATGTGCTTCTTTCACTGTGTGACAGTCTTGATATTGCCTGCAGTATGTTCTTCGAAGTAGATTCACTACACTAAGTGCACTCATACTCAAAAGGAACTTACGTGGGCGGCTCCTTAACCCTCAAGGAGTTACAAGCCTGTGTAGCACTTTCTGCAGGTGTGGGAGCTTTACATGTTTTGCTGAGCCAATTCCACAGTGGGCTGCTCAACTGAAAAGTTTACTGAGAAGCCCCAGGAACGATGCAGTAACCACTTCTGTCAGGACTAGGGAACATTTCCAAAAAGTAGACAACACTAAAGTGAAATCAGATAAATAGTTTCTCTTTTGCAAAATCTACAAATCTGAATAAGGACTGGAAGCCAGCAGGAGGCAAGAGAAAATGCAGGGTGAGAGGGAGAACATAATAAATTTGGCACATTAAGGGGAAAAAGGTCATAAATGAATTGTACTCAGGTTACAAAGGGGAATTCAGAATAGAATCAGAATTTCATATGCTTGAGGAATGTATAGAAATACCACAGTGAAATCACTTCCTTGGATACTATAGACTGAGTTTTCCAAAATATCACCTATCATTTCCTGTAAGGAATTTAGAACTCAGAGCTTAATTCTTTTAGGTAGATTTATACAGGTTAGGATTTTCCTAACCAGTCCTTCAATGAGGGCAGGCAGGAAGCCAAGCTCAGCTCTTCAGTAGCTTTACACTTAGAGGAGGCAATCACACCCACCAGATTCTCAGGGATCTTTTATCCTTAATTTTTTTATTATCAATGTGATGTGCAGAGGGGTTACAGTTAAGTCAGGCAAAGAGTACATTTCTTTTGGACAATGTCACCCCTTCCCTCTCTCGCTCCCGGTTTTTCCCTCCAATCCTACCCATAAGTTGTATAGTTCATTTTCAAAAAGTGTCCACTGAGTACCATTGCTGCATTTGTTCACCCTCTGTCCCTCCATTTCTGTGCCTTCCTTTACCCTCCCAAAGACCTATAAACAAACATACACAACAAAAAAGAAAGAAATAAAAAAAAAACAGGAGAAAATACAGAATCCTTGTTTCCATTTTCTTGAAACTAATTTTGACTCATGTGAGTAGTTCCACACTCTACCCTTTGTTTCAGCTTAGATTGAATTGGCCCTCCATCCAATTCATGCTAAAGTGAGAGCTACCAAGGAGATGTTCCAAGAAAACAAAAGCCCTTGTATGTGTTACTCTGGTCAGTGAGTATACATTTTCCACCACAGGCTAGACATCCTCTATAGCAAGAGACAGGCTGTGGAGAAACAGCCCACATCAGAGCATCTGGAGATGGAGACAGGGGTTGAGTGATTTATAACCGAGTTCATTTCCAAGGAGTAAGGATGAACTGGGGAGGAGATGGGAAATGAATTTCCAACAGCTCTGAAAGGACAGTGACAGAAAGTCTCCATACTAAACCAGCATTCCTTCCAGAGGGACCAGCCAACACAGCAAGCCTGCAGCTCCCAATGAACAGTACCCACACCTTGCTCCCTGTCCATCTTGCTAGCACCTGGCACTGGACCGTACATGGGGGGATTGGAGTGGATCAGGTGAGAGAACAGAAAAACTTATTTCCTTGAAGCTTAGGAACATAATGGGAGGGCTGAAAGTGAGGAAGTGGGTGGATGGACCTTGAATAAACATTCAGAACCATCTAGTTCTCCTTTCTGTTACAACCTAAAGCCTGCAAGACCAGAGATCTGTCACACAACGCTCCTCTATCTTATTAGCACGAACAGGGTCCGAGAACATGTTAGATTGCTGCAGAGCCACAAATGAAGTACTCATTTTCAATACTTGATGCACTTAGGGTACATTTGAAACGCATTTCCCTCTTCTATCTTTACGCTTCTAACTCCCTAACACACCTGAAGCCAAGTTTATCATCCAATTGAGGAGGAGGAAGAGAGCAGAGGAGGAGGAGAGCAGAGGAGGAAGAGAGCAAAGGAGGCAGAGAGCAGAGGAGGAGGAGAGGCGAAAAGGAGAGCAGAGGAGGAGAGCAGAGGAGCTCAGAGGAGTGCAGGGGAGAGCATTATTTACTTTTGTTTGTTTTTCTCCCAGCTGGGAGGAGAGCCACAGGCTGAGGATGGTCCTTGCCTGCGGGTCCCCGTGCTGAGCCCCATACAGGTCCCTCACCGCGCCTGCCTGACACCTACTCGGCCAACTACTTGTGCAGCCGCCAGGACTGAACTTTGGAGGACTTGTCGCTTCTCCTCTGGCCACTTGTCTTGGCAGGAGGTAGAAGGTGGCCAGAGGACCCCCCCTACCATGCTGGTGAAGAAGCCCGCGAGGAAGGGAGCAGGGCAAGAGGCTGGATCTGAAGAACCCAGCCCCTCCAGGCAGCATTGCACCTGCGCTATGCGCCTGTGCACCACCCTGGCGACCCTCTTCTCCGGGGTGGCTGTGATTTCTTGTCTGTAACTTGGGGTGAAAACCAACGACCTTCAGGCGAGGATCCTCACCCTGGAATCTGCTAAAGGGGCGCCCTCCATTCCCCGGCTGCCCAAGAAGGCGGATCAGCTGAAGACCATAATACTTGAGTGGAGCGACTTCTGGCTCAGGTGTGTGAGGCTGGGCCTTTCTCCAGGGGGAGTTGCATGTGGATAGAATTTTGCACAGGTTCAGTCAGTCTACAGGATCCACCCTTACTGGTTATACAGTTGATTTGGGATGTGTGAGCCTCTATGGTATCTATTTATTCAAGTCCCTTCTTTGGTTTCTCTCCAAGTCTGTGTGTAGGATCTTCCCTCTGTCTTCCTTAAGGATTGCATGTGGCAATGGCAGTAGGGGCTTTGCCCGGCTGTTTAGTTTTGTGGAGTCTGGACTGTCAGCATTCTCAGTTGTATGGAGAATATTCATTGTAATGCTCACATCTGTTTTTCATTTGATAAGGTTATGCCTCATCAATAGAGAATGGTAAGCACTCTTAAAAGTGAAATAAGCCCATAGATTTAAAAATTCATTTAACTCGGAATTCTTTTCATATTAAATGTTTTAAAAATGGAAAAAAAAAGTTTTCCTTTGTTTTTTTGGAGGGGGAGAGTTAACAGAGGTTGTGCTCAGATATTGATGAATGGAGAATTGAAAGGGATTCCTTTAAAGATGACTTAGACTCCAGTAAGGAGAGGGTAGTTATTCTGCCAGTGGAGAGATGCAGTAGTTGCAGCCCGAATGTGATAATGTATGTCTACAACATTGGCTGTTATTGATAGGACACACATTGCCATGAGCTGCACTGTTAATGCCGGAGTTTTGCCTTGGCTGTGCAGGGAGAGGGTGGTGATAGTTGAATAGGGAAGAAAGGTGTTACCCAAATCTATCAATCCATGTCAATGGTAATTTGCTTTTTAAATTAAAAACAATATTATGTCTTGAGTACTGTTAGCATTGGCTAAGATCCATGCACTTACATAAATGCTGTTTGTGCAGGCTATCAAACATTATTAACAGCCACAGAGGAAGAGTCGCTGAAGAACTCACAGAACTGGAATACTACTGCTAGCTCTTAATATATCTTCTTTTCCTACAGGAATCCTACGAACACATGGCTAATCTAAGAATCACAAGAGAAACACCTTCTGAGTGCAACTGTCCAGCAGGTAAAAAATGAAACTTACTTAACTAGGTTCCATCTAGAGGAGAGCGTTTGCAAACAAAAGATCATATGCCTGTCAGGTCTACCTGTAACAGTAACAGAGAAAGAATGCAGACCCAACTTGCTTTAAGAAAATCAACATGTCTCCCTTTGACAGCTGGTGAGTAAAGCCACAAATATTATTTTAAGCAGCATACCAGTGTCTGTGAGGGGAAAAAAAAGTAATCACCATGAAAAATATAGGCAAGGGGATATACAAAGTTCTTATTGTCCCACATTGATAAGTCACCTTCAATTTTATTAAATAACTTCAGTGTTCGTGGTGAACATGGTCTGAATAGCTGTGAAGCCCTGGTGTCTAATGTTATATTAGTGCAGAGTTGTTTGTGGTAATTATATTCGCAAGTGATCTAACCTGTAGGTAAAAATGAAGACTAAAGGAAATTAGTTCTTTATTTTGTTCTCAGTACCTTTCCAGAAATATTCCAACATGTTGTCCATTTTTCTGTGTAGTTATAAGAAACCATAGTGACAGTGTGTATTAGAAGGATAGAGACAAAACGGTAGTGAATGAGCACCCCCACCCCCACCCCCCGAATCATTAAATCTTCATTCACAGACTTCTGAGCCTTGGTAGTTGTCTGTAGACCTAACAGTTTAAAAGCTCTTGGAATATGGCCAGGGGAAGGCATTTAGTGGATACAATATTATATAAGGCATCAAAACTCCCATGAATCTCAAGATGTTGTTTAGATAAACATGGTGAATGTATTTAAGAACATTCTAGGTTCTTTCATCCTTATGCATGGAAAATGAGTCTTTTTCTCTCATATGGAAGAACTCATTTCAATGTAGTCATGTGCTTCATAATGACACTTCAACCCAAGACAGGTCACAAATATAACAGTGGCCCCCTAAGATTGTGTAACCTAGTGATGTCATAGCCAGCTTAGTTTGTGTGAGTGAGCTGTGTGATGTTTGCTCAGCAGTGGGATGGCAACAGCACAGCCCTTAGAATACGCCCCAGTTATGATTAAGCTGCAGGTGACTGTGAAAAACTTTGCGACTGTTGTTCACTCTTGGCTCACACCTGTAATCCTGGCTACTCAGTAGGTGGAGATCTGAGAATTGCAGTTCAAAGCCAGCCTAGTCAGCAAAGTCTATGAGACTCTTATCTCCAACAAACTAAGAAAAAGCTGGAAAAGGCACTGTGGCTCAAGTGGTCGAACGCTAGCCTTGAGCACAGAGAGGCTCAGGGATAGCACCCAAGACCCCGAGTCCAAGCCCCGGGACTGGGGATAAAAAGGACTACTGCCTGTAATTTCTTATAGTTTGAGGTTGGTTTTTGTCTCATGAAAACTAGTTCAGGCACAGTTTAGACTTTTCAATTTTCAGGTTATACAGCATAAAAGCTTTTAGTATTTGTATTAGTATTTAGTATTTGTATTTGACCATCTTTGAGATATATTATTTTTCAGTGAAGTCTTTTGATGAGAAGACAAAGCGTGAATGTTTGACATTGTGTGTTTCATCCTGAGTAGTTGAGAAAAACCTCAGAAGTAAGATATTCAAGGGAAGAACTTTTCCAGCACAGGAATGAAATCACAGCTGCCCCTGCCCCATAGGGATGATGTTAATTCCCCCGACAGTGGGTAGGGTAGGTATAGGACTTCACAATTCACACCTGGCAGGAAAGAGCATCTTTTGAATATACAAAAAAAATCCAGTACATGGGCTGTGTGTATATGGGGAGCTTAAATTTAATTTGGAAGATTCATAACAAACTTGGTAAAATGTTGAAAAGTGACCACACTGAGTTCTATTTCCAGAGGAGGTACTATTGTTTTTATGATGCTTCATGTAGGCCAGTGATTGAACTCTTGTCATCTGGGAGAAAGCTATTATCCTTAAGAGTTTGCTGTATATTCCCTGGGATGATTATTACAGACTTTGTTTTTCCATCTTGCTTTTTTTTTGGTCAGTCCTGGGCCTTGGACTCAGGGCCTGAGCACTGTCCCTGGCTTCTTCCCGCTCAAGGCTAGCACTCTGCCACCTGAGCCACAGCACCCCGTCTGGCCGTTTTCCATATATGTGGTGCTGGGGAATCGAACAGAGAGCTTCTTGCCACTAATCCACATTCCCAGCCCTGTTTTTCCATCGTAATGTGATAAATGAATAATAAACAGCAATTCTCTTGGGTTGTTGTTTTTTGGATGTTCTATCACCTGCTTTCCTTCTTGCCACCACTAGAACTCTGCATTACATCAGTTTTTACCTGGCTCCTTGGGAGGGAACTCTGAAGGGGCACATTCAAACACACAGAACCAGATGGGGTTTTTGGTGAGTTACAGAAATAAACTCAGTTCTGCTTGTCCAATAACAAGACATCTCCCAAACGCAGGCTTTGTGTTAAAAGATTCTGGAGAAAACCAGCTGATGCAGGATTATCTTAGGGAATGAGCTGGCTGGCCAAAAGGGCTTAGAAAAAAGATATGGCACTTCCCACCTGATTTGGCTTGAACCTCTGTTCGCCATGTGTGACTAAGACTTGTCACCCAGACATCTGTTTGCAGGACAGAGTGAGACAAGTGTGACCTCAACTCAGTTCCTGTGGACACATGCCCATCCATTGAAGTTGACACTCTTGATGACAGGCTGAGTCTCAGAGCCAAGGGTCGGTAGCAAAGAAGCAAAGTTGTGTTGTTTGTACTCACTGATGGCTTCTGCTAGAACTCAGGTCTTACTGGGGTTTTCCCAGGTAGCCTCTGTGGGAAGGCTTTGAGGACGATTTATTGAATGGCTTCTCACAGTAGGAGAGGCTCTTTGTGATTTACTTTCTATAACTAGGAGAGTTTTAAGTGCTGGCAATCTTAGGATTTGTCCCCTGGGCAGAGGGACTCCAGAGCTAGAAGCCTAATAAGGAAACCAGAATGAGCTGGATATGTCTAGACTGCAATCTTAGATCTAATACTAAATAATGGTGTGACTGTGATCAAATGAATGCATTTCATTTTTTCACCAGGAAAAAAGACTAGAAATTCCTTCTCCATTGTACGATTTATGTAAATTGTTTGGCATATTAGTGTTTAGAGCTTAAATAATACTTCTGTTTTTTTGTGTTGGTTTTTTTTTTTTGGTAAGTTTCTCAGAAAGACTAGGCAAATTCTCTTACCACTAAAGCTGCACCCACAGTTCATTGTCTTTTTCTTACATTCCTTCCTCTGCTCCACAGAGGAACAAGTGGGAAATGTTGCAAAAGTTGCTCAGAACCTAAAGCTAATGTACATGGCGGTTAGTTAAACATCTGTAGGTCATTTATAAAGATAATCTTGACTGTCAATATCTCTTGGTGTTGTAGCAGTGGAATTTGGGGTTTTCATGATACGTAGTTTTGTCTCCAAAGTGTTCACCAAAATGACAGGGGAAACAGACCATTTAGACTGAAGCATACCGGGTAGAAAGACTTGGATTTAATGGGCATGGACTTAGTAAAGGGTGTCTTTACAGCTGCAATATGAGATGTTTACCAAAATGAGTGTCTTCTCCATCTGACTCGTAGACCTATTCAAATCAGATTTATTTATACAGTGATATTTATAACATAAAGTTGGACAGTCATTATTATATCATGTTTGTCCTCAGTAGAAAGGCATATTTACCTTTTTTGTAAGATCAAGAGACGCTCTAGAAAACTAAAGAAAATTTTCTTTTAAGAACCCCAAATAATTCAACAAAGCTATGTTTAGCAGATTTGCGTTAGCAATGGCAGAGACAAGGAAATAACAGCTGCTATTTGTGGCTTGATCCCTGTCATACCTGACTGTCTCTAAGGGAGTAACTTGGCTCGTCACTATGGCTACAGAATTCTACTTCAGGTTGTGTTCTTTGGATCTTCCATGAAGTATGCATAAAGCAGGCATATTTACAGAAAGGTTTCTCTGTCCAGCCAATGAAGAACGATGGGAATGGATACACCATTCAAGTGATAAGAACTCATTCATCAGTACCATTGGCCTCCTCAGCCTATTAGGTGTTGAAAAGATATGTCCCAGCCATCCCAGAGGACCATGCAGAGATCATCACAGACAGGAGAAGAAGGTTCAAAAGGAGGTTTATTAGTGGGGCCATAGTTCCCATGGAAGAGGGAGCTACATGGTGTCTGCACCTTATCCAGGTGGCAGCTTCTCTCTCTGGGGGTAAAGGGGAAGTAGATAGGTAGTGAGTAGGAGTGGCTCATTAGGTATGGGTGGATCTGGGGGCTAGTGGGAGGAGCTGAGGATCTGAGGCTAAGGAAATGCAAACAGGTATAAGAACCTCTGTGGTGTCATCCATGTAGAATAGGAAATGAAGAAAGCCACCTTGGCTTTTTCATTAACATGTTACACAATCTTGTGCAAATCATTTCCACATATGGCTTTTTACAAACTGGTCATATCATTGTAAGTAAGAGCTGGGCAATAACGACTTAGCATCTTAGTCAATTCTCTACCTAGCATAAATTCTAAACAGTACCAGATTTTGGGATTATTTTTGAGGGGGAGCAAATAAGGCAGACTTGCCATGTATCCTCATGGAGTTTCTAGTTCCATGAAGATGACACAAAATGTTAATTTGAAAAGGACTTTCCATGTGGGATAAGCAAAATCAAGAAGAGTACATTTTGGAGCATATAACATAAATCTATGAAATTTTTACAATATGGGAATTTGTTTAAATGTTTTGGTGGTAGAGAAAGAAAACTATACTTATGTTTCAGAAATTCATAATAGAAGAAAATATGGCTCCTGAGAAAATCTGTAGGAATGGATACAAAGTTTGTTGGTTGCCTTTTGAATTTCTAAGAATTGATGGATAGGTAGATAAAGGTACACTGGTAGCTGATCTGCTGATATTCCAAATGAAAGAAACATGATATTTTTTTTCTTGGTCATGGGGCTTGAACTCTGGGCCTGGGCTCTGTCCCTGAGCTCTTCAGCTCTACTACCTGAGCCACTTTCTAAACATGATTTTTAATATAGAATGGACAGCCTGTTCTATATGATGGTAGTCTATTCTATTCTATGAATAGTGAGATTAAAGTTGAGAACTTCTTGTGTGGAGTGTTTAACAGCTACCGGTAAAACATGAGACTAGAAGCCATCTGGTGGTGGCTCACAGTTATAATTCTAGCTTCTTAGGAGATTGGAATCTGAAGGTTGAGATTCAAAGCCAGCCTAGGCAGGAACTTCCATGAGTCTCTCACCTTCAATAGCCACCAAAAAGCCAAAGTAGAGCTGTGGCTCAAGTGATAGAAAGCCAGCCTTGAGCGAAAAAGTTGAGGGGCAATGCCCAGGCCCTGAGTTCAAGCCCTAGTATGAGCATACACAGAAAGTAGATACTTCTTAAGGTATCCTCTATACTTATGAAATGACTATTTACAAAGTGGGAGTAAATGCCAACAAGCCAAGTACCCCTCATTCCCAAGTGGGAGCAGTACAGATCCTGGTGATGGATTGAGGTCGCCCCAGTATGGTGATGGACGTAAATGGTCACGCTTGCTTTGAGATAGAGCACTCTTCCCCCGGTGTCAGAGCCTTTGTGTTCCTTTGCTAATCCAGTTGACTTGAGCATATAATACTCCATGTCTTGCTGTATACATTTTCAATGATACAGAGAACAGAAACAGTTTTACATTAAGAAACTTGAATAAGCAACTTGAGATGGTGAATGTTATGGAAATGAAAATGGCAGATATTCTCCACTTCCTGTGACACAGAACAGGGCACAGTGATGAGGGTGCCCCCACGAATGTCCCCAGTAAGTCTTTCTCAGGCCTAATGAATCCAACAGGCTGGACATGACATGCTCAGTGACTTTTCTGCTGAGAGTGGACAAGGACAAGTTGCCTTTTGAAGGGGTGTTCTTGTTTCTTCTCTTTTGTCTGCCTTGTTTACAAATGAAGAAGCTAATTCTTCCAATTCTTGCTCTGTGATGCTTGGCTTGGAACTTGAGGCCTTTTCCTTGCTTCATTTAAACCACTCCTCCAGTTCCTTTTTTTTTTTGGCTTTTGAGTTATCTTTGGATAGTCTTTTGGGCTGGTCAGCCCTCCCCTTCCTCTACCTCTTCCCCCTTTCTCCCTTTTCCTCTGCCCTTTTCACCCTTCTTCCCTTTACCTCCTCCTCCCCTCCCTCCCCTGCTTTTCATTTGATCAGGTGGTCTCAAGACTGTGATCCACCCTACCTCTGTTCCCCAGTATCTGGGAAAGAGAAGTATGCCACGATGTCCGGCTTCCTTTCCCTTTCTCACTGTAGTAATTCCGTTGGTAATTATGTAAAAGGATACCAATACTACATGGAGTTTCAATTCACTGTATCTTATTCGATGTGTGGGAGCAAGCATTCTTTCAAGGCCACAGTCTGCTCTGCTTCTGATTTTTTTGTAAGGGTGTAAAATCAACTCTGTGACATGACCCAAATGGAAGCCATCCACGACCTATCATGAAAAACTGTTTGGGTGCCCTCCTTACCATGTTAGAGACTTTCTGGGGTGGTTTGGTGGAAGTGGAGAATTTGAAAACTGTGTATGGATGACTGAGCTGCAGGCTGAAACCTGAAACCCAGGATATGACTGGCTACACCTAGAAGCATTGCTACCTAACCTGGCTTGCCAAGATGGGTGAAGTTTGGTGGGGTGGTTTAAAGTGCCATGGAATTTCACAATGCCCCAATCCCTCCCCAATTTGTGTTAACAATGGTGATTCTTACATGTAGATAGGAGGAACTGAGCTAAATAGGAGTTCACTGCTCCACCAGTTTCTTCCCAATTGAATTGAGAGCTATCCCTTGTCTTCCTTGGTGATGGACAAAATCAGGAGAGAAAGCAAATAGTTTCTCTAACCCATCAGCTCTAAGATACCTGAAATGCAGTCAATGTTGCCTTGTGTATAGTAGATAGAGCCACAGCCATGAACTTTGGGCTATTATTCCAACAGCTAGAATAAGTGGAGTTAATATTGTCATTAAACTTACTGTGGAACTTCTTCCCCTCAATATTTGGAATTTCTGTGAGTACAGGATAATTTGGAATTGCGATGACACTTCTGACCTCATTGCATCCAGAGATGTCACTGCCTCTTCAGTTGAAGGCCTTATTCTCTTCATGAATGGTAGTTGAAATGTATTCATTTCCCTTCACAATGTGTTCCTTACTTTGATCACTAGATTCATGCAGTTTTTGTTATAAGGGCATACTTATAAGCTTTGACACCTAAAATGTAAAAAAAAAATTATAATTTCAATTTATAGGCGTTCTGGTCTTCATTATGGACATGAAGCTTTAATTCTTGTATTTAAAATATATTCACACGTTATAAAATACAAGGATCATATTTACTCTAATTGAGTAAATTGTAGCAAGCTCTGGCTTGTACATTATGGTATAAGTGGGAGTCAGAATATATGTCTAGATAGTCTTCTTTCTTGTCGGTTCCTCTCGCCTCTTCTCCCACTCTTCTCACCTCTTTTCCTCCCCTTCCTTCTCCCTTTTCTTCCAAAGAGCTCAATGTTCCCCAAAGAAAGTGAGGAACCTATTCCTTAATCAGTTCGCACTAGGAAGTTGGGGAAATGCACAATGTAACCCACTGTGATATACATCACAAACATCAACATCTCTCACCCCATCCGTCTGCCTTTAAGTCTGAGATTTTTTTAAAGCCTTTAAGTCATCCCAGTTTTTGACATGTTTCTGTGCATTTTTTTATTTTTCTTTGTGCTTTTTTACTTTTTGGTGCCAGCACCAGAGCTTGTACTCAAATCCTGAGTGCTATCCCTTAGCCTTTGCACTCAAGGATAGTGGTCTACCACTTGAACCACAGCTCTGTTTCCTGATTTTTTGGTGATTAATTGTAGATAAGAGACTTTCTGGTGCATGCTTTCTTTGAACCTTGATTCTCAGAAATCATTCTCTTGAGGATTACAGACATGAGCCACTGGCACCTTGCTCCTTTGAGCTTTTATTCTTCACATATATGCACATAGAGTCTTGTCAACAAGTTGCTGCTGCCATTAACTTTTTAATATAGTTATTGTTAACACTAGAGTTTTGTTGAGCAGTTAATGTTTAGCTGGCAAAATAGTATCTGCAACATAACTTTCCCCCAAATTACAATGTCCCTTAGTATCTGAAGTGGGTTGGCTCTACAACCCATGTGGCTAATGAAGTTCTTTTGATATAAAACAGTATAATATTTGCATATAAACTACAAACATCCTTCATATACTTTGTCTTCTCTAGATTGCTTGCAGTAAGTAATATAATTGAAATAATGTGTAACTAGATTTTATACCATATTATAGGGCATTATGACAAGAAAACAGTGTGAATGTGTTTTAGTACAGATGCACTGCTTTTCCCTTAAAGATGTACAATCTGTAATTGGTTGAATTTGCATATGCAGAGTATTTATTTGTGCATTATTTATAGAAACTATGCTGTAAGAAAGTTGGTCTTTGGTAAAATGATGATGGTTCTATGTTGAAACTGAAATGGACACCATGAGGAGACTGTGAGTTTTGTGTCTGCATTTAAATGACAGGCAAGATCTTGAGAAATTACTAATATTGTAGCCAATATTGACTGAGAAATCCAATGCATTTCACAGAGAGAGTGTAAATCTGGACTCATTGTAACGAGTACAACAGAAGGAAAATTGAAAGACTATCTTTTTCCCATTGAAATGAATGTCCACTGTCATCAGGTGTTTGAGCAGGGAGTTGTGGATAGCTCTTTGGCCAAGCAAAGCACATTTTATACGTGTCTCATAGGACATGCAATAGAATGACACAGCAGCTCTACAAGCTATTGAGCTTTGGTGAGTGATAGTTTTCCCTTCCGTATATCGTTTCAAACTATGGGCTTCAAGGAATTCTGGAACATAAAAATGACTTTTTGTTTTGACAGACATGGGGCTTGAACTCAGGGCCTGGGCACTGAGTTTCTTTTGCTCAAGGCTGGCACTCAGCTCTACTCTGAACTATCTGGTGGTTGGAGCTAAGTGTCTTGTAGACTTTTCCTGCCCAGGCTTGCTTTGAACTGTGATCCTCAGATCTCATTTCTGAATAGCTAGGATTGTAGGCATAGGCCACCAGTACCTGACTTCCTGACTTCCTGAATTTTGCTCCTCTGTCCTCTGTCCTCCTCCTCAGGCCCCCTACCTTCCTTCCTCCTCCTTTTTTCATCTTTCTTCTTTTTTCCCCTTCCTCCTCCTTTTTTCATCTTTGTTCTTTTTTCCCCTTTTCTTCATTGCTTTACTTTCTGAGAGAATTCAATGATCAGCCAACCATGAAATGGGAAAGTGGACCAAATAAGGCTGGATAATTTATTTGAGCCAAACAGAGGTATTATAATCTATTAAAAATATTTAGCCAAACACACTGTATTCGTGACTTTATCTCGTAACCCTGCAGATTGTCTGGTAGTTGCCCAGGACCTGAGGCAGGAAGGCGGACCCATGTGCCTGAACTTTCCAGTCATGTCTTTGCAACTGGTAGTTTTTTTTTGTTTTTGTTTTTTTTTTTTTTTTTTGTTTTTGTTTTTTTTTTTTTTTGGCCAGTCCTGGGCCTTGGACTCAGGGCCTGAGCACTGTCCCTGGCTTCTTTTTGCTCAAGGCTAGCACTCTGCCACTTGAGCCACAGCGCCGCTTCTGGCCGTTTTCTGTATATGTGGTGCTGGGGAATCGAACCTAGGGCCTCGTGTATCCGAGGCAGGCACTCTTGCCACTAGGCTATATCCCCAGCCCTGGTAGTTTTTAATAAAAGAAAAACTCTAACATTGTGAAATTACATCAGTGAAGAAACCATAGCTTTTTATGTTCTTTTATATGTTTTTCTTCTGTGCAACGTTATTCTATGCCCTAAATTTCAGCTACTTTTGAGATATTTTCTTGAATATTGAGATTAGTCTGGAAATCAGGCTAGGAATAAATGAAATGCTGGTGTGGTAATAAAATTTATGTTACCATTTTATGAATATGAAAATGTCTAATTGTTATAACACAAGGTATCTTTGGATTAAGAAGTCTAGGACATTTTATTCTTTTACACCTTTTTTAAAGCAGGAAAACCTTTGCTTCTACCATCAGTCTTGAGGCAGAAATCCCAGAAAAAAGAATTTTATAATCAGTCACAAAGAATTCCTACACGCATCATGTATCCCTTCCTCATCATTTCCCATTTCTTAGGAGTCTCCACATTGTTTAATTGTAATCAAGTGCAACTAGCATTTTAAAGCTTCACACTGCTTTCACATTTATGGGATATGATGAGAAGATTAAGAATGGTTGAAACTCAAGAGTAAATACAGTAAACTTAAGAGTAGATGTAGAAATGTGACTCCACCAGGCTTTCATGGAGCACACATTACCCCAGTGGGTTTCATGTTGTGGCCATCCATGTATAGAAGAACAAACTAGAAGGTGCACTCTCCCAAACAACCCTCATTCTAGCCAGGCCCCCCTCCTGTACTCTGCTTTGCAATTCTGTAGCAGGAATCTAATCTCTGGTTTCCTTCCATTGCATTGGTGTTGTTTGACCTGACTTTCCCTCAGCATGGAACTTAAGCATATGGGACTCAGGTGGCTGGGCCCTGCCTTTCCAGGGCCTGCACTTAGTATTCAATCTATTGTGGAGCAGAGGGATGTTCATGACCCATAGCAAAACTCCTCCCACGTCCCATAAAGTGACATGTTGTTTCTATTAAGGGATCATTTTCTTAAGTGAAATCATGACCAGTCATGATGGCATGGAAGTATACAGAGGCCAAGTGACTATGTGTTATTTTAATTACCAAAGAAGTAACTATTACGATTCCATAATGGTTCAAAGAAGAATTTTAAGACTGAAACATTGGTTTTTTTGTTTGTTTAGTTCAGAAGTAATTGAAATGGAATATGTAAATAGAGTCAAAGTGGACTTTTCCAAGTGAGAAAGAGAAGCCAATTGCACTTCGAAAGAAACTATATGACTATAGCAAGAAAGACATCGCCAATTAACAAATATTTATTTTCCTTTGCTATTCTCTGCTATTTATCCTGTTACATAGTAGTGGAATGAATTAGGAAGAGAGTGATGTAGAGTGCATGGTTTTCCATTGCAACACAAACTCTATCTATCTGTCTATCTATCTATCTATCTATCTATCTATCTATCTATCTATCTATCTATCTATCTACTACCTACCTACCTACCTACCTACCTAGTCCCTGTGCGTAGGAACTAATAATTTGTCCTACTACTGTGAAGGGAAGAGCTTCTGAGTTCTTACAAAAACTATCTTTAAGTATTTGTGCAAAGGAGTTGCCATTTGACAAAGCAGTTTATGAATATGGCCCATCTTAACCCACCTCACCCCTTTCAACATTCTTGCCCCTCCTTCCTCTGCCCAACCCTTCCGTTTTCTTACTTTTGTAATATGTACAATGAATTCTTGACTACAATTCCCCCCTTCCCCTTCATTTGTCTCCCGCTCTCCCCTTGCCCCCACTTGATGAGCTGCTGTTTTTCAACCTTATGCTTTGGGAAGTAATGATAAGCACCACCCCCCCGCCGCCAGTACTTCCTCAGAACTTTCTAGATTCCTAAGAGTTGTCATTGTAAATATCTAACACAAGAATAAATAGGATAGCAAGATATGAGAGGGTTAAAGACATGCTTTAATCATAATCTTTGTGATTCGAATAAAGAAATGTTGTTGAATAAAGACACTGCACATTCCTGTTGGATATTTCTCACAGAGTGAACACAGTGCTGTCCCAACTCTTTTACTTTATTTAAGTTTTTGGCTCATCACTGGTATTTGTTTCATAATCTAACAAAAAGTTCACGTGTCTCTTGCTAGCAAAAGCTGCAGAGGAGGGAATGCTTATTCTATGTGTAGAGAGAGAAGGAAGGCTGGAGAGATGTTTGGGCTTGTGGAGAAGCTTTTTTTTTTTTTTTTTTTTAATAAACGCAGGCCATGTTTGCCACCTCCCGAATTTTGCGCTACTCTTTTCGCTGTCCTAGCTTTGACTTAGTTTGTTTTATGTTCTCGTTTGGTGAGTCCCTTGAACATCCCATCTAATTTCCATCTTATTCATTTTTGTGTTGCAGCTTCTGACAACTGTCTTGAGTCCACACTTCTCTAGATTTTTATACCTAGCAGCCATTTGGCTTCTACTTTTCCTGATCTCTCTCTTCCTCTCTCACTACCTGTGCCTAATGTTGAGGGTATAGTATCCAAAATAGCTCAGGCCTCAGCCACCTTGGTGTTTTCATGCTATCTGTCCCTACCTGCCTCAGTGTCTGTACCTTTTGGCTGGTTTCACTCAGATTATGGCCAGAGAATGGCTGAAGTAAATAACAGGAAGGAAGAAAGGAAATGTATGGTGATTAGCAGTTCTTTGAGGGAAATGTTTACCGTTATTCACAAACAGTGTATGTGTTGGTAGTTTTCCTATTGCCAGAGAAAGAGAGTGTTGATTCTAAATGTCAGTTTTTAACATGAGAATCTTAAGCATTATATGTTATAACTCTAAGAAATGTTAGGTGTTTCAGAATCATTAAAAAACATTTATTGTCTTTTTTCTCCTTTATTGTCAAAGTGAAGTACAGAGGGGTTACAGTTTCATATATAATGCAGTGAGTACATTTCTTGTCCAACATGTTAACTCCTCCTCCCCTCCACATGCCTACCTATTCCCTCCTGCTTCCCCTTCCACCCACGAGTTGTACGGTTGATTTACACCAAATGGTTTTGTGAGTATTGTGTTTGGAGTTGTTTGTCTTTTTATCCTTTGTCTATTGATTTTGATATTCACTTTCTCTTCCCTAGCTCTAATACACGTATATACAGTATCCAGGATACTCAGATGAGATACAGTGATAGTGGAGGTAAAACCACAGGAAGGGAATACGAGAGAAAATAAAAAGGGTACGGATTCATATGGCATGTTGAAAATAATTACAATAATGATATACCACTTGTTTCCATAACATGGAGCTCATTTCACTTAGCATCATCTTAAGTGTCCATAAGGGCATAGCTATTGGGCTATTATGACTTCTGCTTTGACTAGCCTAAACATGTACTATTTATTCCAAAAAAAATTTACTAAGTGAAGTGAGCCAGACCTAAAGAAACATAGACTGTATGGTTTTCCTCATAGGAAAAACATTTTTTTTCTTATTTATTGTCAAAGTGATGTACAGAGAGGTTACAGTTGCATATGTTAGGCATTGGATACATTTCTTATAGTGTTTGTTACCTCCTCCCTCATTTACCCTCCCTTCCCCCTGCCCCTCTCCCCCCAAGAGTTGTTCACTTGGCTTACACCAAACAGTTTTGAAAGCATTGCCTTTGTAGTCGTTTGTCTTTTTATCCTGTGTCTCTCGGTTTTGGTATTCCCTTTCACTTTCCTAATTCTAATACCAGTATGTACAGTTTCTAAGGTACTCAAATAAGATAAACTGATAGTGCAGGTACAACCGCAGGAAGCGGATACAAGAGCATCATCAACAGTAGAAGCTACAGTTACACATGGCATGTTGAAAGTAATTACAGCAGTGATATAACAGTTGTTTCCATAAAATGGAGGTGGTTTCACTTAGACTCATCTTATGTGTTCATAAGAGTATTTCTATTGGGCTCTTGTGATCCTCTGCTGTGACTAGCCTAAACCTGAGCTAACTATTCTCTATGAGGGAGAGCATAGAATCCATGTTTCTTTGGGTCTGGCTCACTTCACTTAGGATAATTTTTTCCAAGTCCTTTCATTTCCTTACAAATGCGGCAATGTCATTATTTGAGACAGAGGTATGAATTTCCATTGTGTATATGTACCACATTTTCCTGATCCATTCATCTACTGAGCGTTACTGGGTGGGATCCATATTTTAGCTATGCCAAATTGTGCTGTGATGAATATTGTTGTGCTGGTGGCTTTTATGTGTTCTTCTCTGTGGTCTGTGGGTAGATGCCAAATATGGGGCTGCTGGATCATAAGGGAGCTCTATGTTTACCTTCTGAGAAATCTCCATACCACTTGCCAGAGTGGCTGAACAAGTTTACATTCCCACCAACGATGACGTAGGGTTCCCTTTTGTCCACATCCCCTCCAACATTTATTATTGTTAGTTTTCTTGATATAGGTCATTCTTACTGGGGTGAGATGGAATCTCAATGTTGTTTTGATTTGCATTTCTTTTATGGCCAGAGATGTAGAGCACTTTTTCATATGACTCTTGGCCATTCTCATTTCCTCATCAGAGAAGTCTCTTTGTAAGTCTTTAGCCCACTTGTTGAGGGGGCTGTTGGTTCTTTGCGGTTTTGTTTTGGAGGAATTTAATTTTTTGTAGTTCTGCATATATTTTAGATATGAGGTCTTTGTTCATTGTATGGCTGATAAAGATCTTTTCCCAATCTGTAGGCTTTCCATTCATCTTGTGAGCTATGTCCTTTGCCCTGCAGAAGCTCAGCAATTTGATGCAATCCCATTTGCTCGTCCTTTTTTTGATTTGTAGCATTTATGGCTCTTTGTTAAGGAAGGTCTGTCCTGTGCCAAGGAGCCCAAGTGTTTCTCCTACTTCTTTTAGTGCTTTCAAGGTATCTGTTATAATTTCAAGATCTTTGATCCATGTGGAATTGATTTTGGTGCAGGATGATATATAAGGATCTAATTGTGCTTTGTTGTGGGTGTTGAACCAGTTTTGCCATGGATGGATGTAGTATCCATCATTTGATTCTGGACATCATCGCCATCCACTGTCATTAAAAAGCAGAAACACCTCTTTTTATGACAGTTCTTCAGATGTTTGAAATCGCAGATTGTATTTCCCACTACTTTCAGAATAAATGTTTTTATTTTTAGGATTAATGCCGTTGGATTATTAGGCAGTTTGAGTTTGTTTTTCCTTAGAGTGCTTGCTTGCAATACCAGATCTGAATAAAGCTGCAGTTTGGTCAGAGAAGAATACTTCAGTTCTGTATATCATACTGCATACTAAGGAACCTCCAGTTGCAGTCATATTCTTTCTTTACTTGTACTTCTGTCCACAGACATAGAGGTCCATGCTGATTTAAACTTCTGATTATTTTCATATATGCCACTAATTCCTGCCTTCTGTACTCGTCATTGTACAAGTTTTAAAGGGAAGGAGCACACTGAAGCTTTTTCTATCATTTAATTGGAGAAAAGAGTCTCATTGACTCCTCTACCTGGGCTGGCTTCCAAATGTGATCCTCAGATCTCAACCTCCTGAGTAGCTAGGATTATTGGCATGAGCCACTGGTGCCAGGCAACTTGTCACATTGTTTTTCCCACCAAATGTCCATCCAATTTGTAGAAAATCAAACTTTGGCTTTGTCAGGATTGATTGCAATCATGATCATTTCCATGATTTCCAACTCTGGGCTTCATAGGACTTGGAAATTTGGTTAGAACTGCCTCCTTCATGCCAAATCTTAGGTCCTTTTGACTCTGTGATGATAGTGTGCTAGAAATGAGACTGGAGGGAAGAACTCAGAGGTCCCTTCATCTTCTGCTTTTGCTGCTCTCAATCTGTTTATGAGGGCCTTTAGAAGTGTCTTCTTAGCCACGATGCTTGCATCAAGCATCTTTCCTGAATAGCCATACTTTTAACTATGGTCCTCCAGAGAATGCTCCCTTTTCATGTTAGCAAATGATACAAGGAAGAAGGTTTTCAAGGTTCAATAAATTACATGTGCATGAAATCAAACAGATGTAAGCACGTTTATTAGTGAAAATTTGTGAATGGTGAGTCACATTTCACAACAGCAGTGTACCATTTAGGAAACACAAGAGGTTTAGAAAATTAAAATGTATTCCTTTGGAGCAGAATATATGTACATGTAAGTTCATCAGAAAAATATTTTCCTCTTAAATAATATGGTTAAGAGCAATTAGTTCTAAGGACTGATGTTTTCTACCATGGAAATAGGGAGGGGACATAATTTACAACTTTGCAGGAATTTAGTTGACATTGTCCAGGGCTAGTAAAGTGAATCTAACGTGAAGCGTGCTTGCCTAGCAAGCATGAAGCCCTGGGTTCAATTCCTCAGCACCACAGAAACAGAGAAGGACAGAAGTGGTGCTGTGGCTCAAGTTTCAGATTGCTAGCCTTGACCAAAATAAGCCAGGGACAGTGCTCAGGCCCTGAGTCCCAAGTCCCAGGACTGACAAAACAAAAACAAACCCAACAACATAAAAAAAACACTCCAAATGGTAAACAGAGGCTGGACAAATCCAGCCCCTGCCTCATGAGACTTCCAGGCTTCATTCAAGGACTGCCATCTAACACCAAGGGACCCTACTGCTAGCCTTCTCCAGGAGGGGCCACATTTCTTCCTTTTATCCCTAATGCCGATGCCCTTTACGAGCAGGAAGCAGCCAGAGAGTCATCGTCCTTTTCCACACCTATTAAAAGGCTGGAATGTCAGGTCCCTCCTGGAGGGCTCCAAGTAGATGCCCCCACCTTATTAAGTGTCCTCCCAGTTACTGGGTAATGAGCAGGCCTGGAGGCAGGTACCTTCCCCTTCCCTGTGGTCACATCCTGGCCCAATCAACCTGGCCCAATCCCCTGCCCTAGATTAGGCAGGGCTGGCTGAGGGTCACACAGTCTCTCCCTTCTCTCCCTTCTCTTTGGCAATGAATCATCACCACCACAGGTCAGCTGTTCTGTAATAAACTTTTCTCTCCTGCTTTAAAATAAATATCAAAAAAGGAAAACAGTGCTGAGCTCAAGTGGTAGAGCATTGGCCTGAAGGACGTCAAAGCTTAGGACAGTGCTCATGTTGAGTTCAAGCACAGGCTCCCCGTCCCTACCAAAATGCTTCTAATTACGAAGATATGTATATATATTTTTCCTTGATTGAAATTTAGTACCTACATAAATTTGACAGTATACATTTTAACCTTCCCAATGATAAATATCATCTTTCTACGGGGGACGGGGGAAGAGGGGGAGTCGGGGAGAGGGAATGAGAGAGGTAACAGTACAAGGGGGTATGGGAGGGGGAGGGGGAGGGTATGCTGAATGATGGAGGTAACAAACAGTGCAAGGGGAGGGGGAGGCGGGAATGATGTAGGTAACAACCAGTACAAAGGGGAAGGGGAGGGGGGAGGGCAAGGGAGAAAGATGGAAGTATGAAACAGTACAAGGTGGAGGGGGAGGGAAAGGGGGAATGATAGAGGTAACAAACTGTACAAGGGGGGAGGAGAGGGGGATGGGAGAGGAATGGGGAGGGGAATGATGGAGGTAACAGTACAAGAGGGAGCGGGAAAAGGAGGGGAATGATGGAGGTAACAAACAGTACAAGGGGGTTGGGAGGGGAGAGGGAGGAGGGAGGTGGAGCGATGGAGGTAAGAAACAGTACAATGGGGAGTGGAGCTGAGGAACTATGGAGGAAAAAACTGTACAAGGGGAGAGGAGGTAGGGTGAGGGGAATGATGAAGGTAACAAACAGTACAAGGGGGGAGGATGTTGGGGTCAGCTGTACCTTTAAGGGGCCACAGCTGACCTCAGCCTGTCCCTCTCCTTCCTGTCTTTACCGGAAGAGAAGGGATTCTGACATCATTTGAGGGACAGCTCCTTGGGACCAATCATGGGCCCCTCTCTCGTGCCTGCCTTTGGAGTATATCTGGGAGGTTCCTCATTTGAATAAACAGAAGCCCTAGAGGTTTTCTCCAGGGACCCACACGCCACCGAGGCTACCCGTGGCCATCACTCCCTCGTGAGTGGTAATGGACCACCCAGGAAGGGGCGGACAAGCCCATTCCCCCCCAAGCAAGGGGAATTCGAGAGACAGACGAGGCTACCTGTGGCCATCGCTCCCACGTAAGAGCGATAAAGGGCCACCCAGGAACAGGCAGACAAGCCCCTTCCCCCCCCAAGCTAGGGGAAGTCGAGAGAGAGCCCACAGAGGGGAGGGGGGAGGGAGGGGGGAGGGGAGCAATGGAGGTAACAAACAGTACAAAGGAGAGGGGAGCTATGGAACTATGGAGGTAAAAAACTATACAAGGGGAGAGGTGGCAGGGTTGGGGGAATGATGGAGGTAACAAACAGTACAAGGCGGGGACTGGGGAGGGAGGGGGAGGGGGTATTATGGAGGGAACAAACCATACAAAGGGTAGGGGGAGTGGAGATGGAGGGGAGGAGGAAAGATGGAGGTAAAAAACAGTAAGAGGGGGTGGGGGAGGGGGGAAATGGAGATAATAAACAGCATGAGGATGGAAAGGGAAGGGGGATGGGGAATGATGGAGGTAACAGTACAAGGGGGCAGGAGGAGGAGGTTGGGGAGGGTGCACTGATGGAGGTAACAAACAGTACAAGACATGTACTCAAGTCCTAACGTATGAAACTGTAATCACTTTGACAGTCAATAAGGGAAAAAAAGAAAAGTGACAATAATAGATGCTGGAGGGTGGGGGAATATGGCCAAAGGGAACTCTCCTACAGTTAGTGGGAATGTAAATTTGTTCAACTATTCTTGAAAGCAGTATAAAGGTTCCTCAAGACACTCAACATAGAAATTTCCTATGACCCAGCAATTCCAGTCCTGGGCATTTATCCAATTAACCACAAACCACACTAAGGCTACCAGCACTGCATGTTCATTGCAGCATTGTTTAGCATATCCAAGATATGGAATCACCCAGATGCCCCTCGATTAAATTAATGGATCAATAAAATGTGGCATATATATACAATGGAATTCTATGCTTTCAGCAGAAAGAATGATATTGCTCTAATCATAAGGAAATGGAAGTACTTCGTGTGACTTTTTCCTATTTTTTTCTAAGTGAAGAGAGCCAGACCCAAAGAAACAAAAACGCTATGTTCTCCCTTATTGGTATTAATTAGTATATGTCTTGGATAGTCCTAGCAGATGATCACAATATCTCAATAGCTATATACAGATGATTATATAAGATGATGCTAGGAGAAATGGTTCCAAAATATGGAAATAAGTGGTTTATCATTATGTTGTTAGTTTCACCCTACTGTGTGATTTTTTTTTCTTTTTTCTTCTGTTCATTTTCACTATGACTTAGCCCCTGTTGTCACTGCTGATTCTGGTACCATGGCAATTTTATATATGTCTTTCTGAATTAGGGAAGGGAAGAGGAGCATCAAAATGTTGAGATAAGGGATAAAATGCGAACCAATGCAACAGCAATATTTACAAGAAAATATGTTGGAAATTAACTGTACAAATTGAGGTGGGGTAATTGGAAAGGAGGGAAGGTAGGAAATAAATGAGCAAGGGGTAACAAGTTGGACAAGATATGTATTCACTATCTAATGTATGTAAATGTACCCTATATGTACTTCACCTTGACAGTAATAAAAAAAAGACAAAAATTAATCACAGTGAGCGAGACCAAAAGAAACATATGTTGCATGGTCTCCGTCCTTTACAGTCATTAGAATGGGCCTAGGAATCTACAGGGAAACACAGTGGATGGTAAAAGACAAATCATACCACTTATACATGATATATTATACAGGACTCTAGCCATTCAAACAGTGAGACCAAAGATGGATATTCTTAGGACAGGATCACAATAGGTCAATAGCTATGTGCACATGATAACACAAAAGGATGTTTATTGAAGTGAACTTCAAGAAATGGAAAGGAGATTTTTTTATTTGAGTTTTTATGATTTTTTCCCCTTTTGTTGTTTTTGGTGATTTCTGTGCTTTTTGCCTTGTATGTAAGTTTATCTGTGTTGGGAGAGTAAAGGGAAGTACAGAAATGGTGGAACAAAATGTGAACAAATGTACCAGGGATACTCATCAGATACTGTGTTGAAAATTAATCTGTATAACTTGGGGATGGTTTGAGGCAGGGGGGAGGGAATGGGGGAGTAAATGAAGGAAGAGGTCACATTGTTCAAAAAGAAATGTACTCAGTACATGACCTATATAACTATAACCCCTTTGTACATCACCTTTACAATAAAAGTAAATTATAATAATAAAAATAAAAATTGAGAAACACATATGAAAGAGTAATAGAGGACAAATTTCACCAATGAATGTTATACATGGAAGTATCCCAATGTATCCCCTTGACACAATTAGTAGACACTAACAAAAAAATTTAGATAAAGGTTATAAAACTATAAAATAAAAGAAATGCATCTTCCATATATTTAATAGGTGTATTTGGTTCTTCAGAAATACCACAGGAGCTGTTATATCGATCTTTCAATAGAACCATCAAAAGAAAAACCTATAAAACCTTTCCCATAGGAATTAAAGGGCTCATTTCAGTAAAAATCAATAGCTTGAGGCACTCAAACTTTTTTCTTGGAGGCTGCCAAAACTTTCTTATTTTAATATTCCATTTCAACATCTAGGAAATGTGAATGCTAGAGAGGATCCACTCACTGAACATTTCTAAAGCCACATAGGTGCATGCGCTAGGACTCATAGATTATAGGGCTTTAAAATTATATACATCAAGAACTATTACTATGCTGTAGAAGTGTGGCCTGAACTTGTATGTTGATTCAGCTTAAGCTCATTGAAATAATAGCACATATTTCAATGGTCAAAGATGAGAAATTCATTCACATGCAAGTCATACTGTAACAATAATAATATAATAATAACTGGGCCAGAAAATTCATGGGCTGGACTGTGAAATCAAAACCTGATATCTAGAAATTTTGTCTGATCTGGGTTTTCTGAAAGTTCCCCAAGGTGTTTACTACTGAGTGAAATTTTCTTTTGTCCTTTTTTTTTTGGTCAGTAATAGGACTTGAACTAAGGGCTTCGATTCTCTCTGAGCTCTTTTGTTCAAGTCCAGTACTCTATCACTTTGAGCCACAGTGCCACTTCTGGTTTTCTGGTGGTTAATTGGAGATAAGAGTCCCACAGACTTTCCTGCTCAGACTAGCTTTTGATCTGTGATCATCAGATCTCAAGCTCATGAATAGCTAAATGTACTGGTGTGAACCACTAATGACCGGCTGAAATTTTCTTGTGACCTATGTGTTAACAATTTCAAGCCTTTTTATTTGTCATTGGAGACATATGAAATGTAAGTTCTCCTGGGACAGTGTTCTAATATTTACATGTAGGCCAAATACATATTGGCTGCTAAATCTTTTGGAAGAGCCAATTAAAAATTTTCAAAACTGAATAAGTTGGTTAAGATTGCTCCTTTCCCAGCTCTCTTTTGCCCCTTTTCCTGCCTTCTGTCTTTCAATCAGGCTGATTATCTTGCAACGACTCTTTCTAACTTTAGACTCAAAAGAAAAGCTCTAAATTACTATGAATGGGAGATGATTTATGAAATTATACTTGAGTTACTGTCTGATTGAATGTACTGGTCCTTGAGAATACAGATGTTCCCATCCTTTTGACATCGCCAGCCATCCTTTTCTGAAGGGTGAATGGAAATGTGCGAAGAAGAAGACCATGGGAAGTGTTGCATTCAAAGTGTCATTCCAGGAGCAAGGAAGGTGTTAGTTCTATTGTGCAATGTAAGGTTTGAATCACCCACATGGCATTTTTGTTGAGATTTATAGGAAATATTGGCAAAGCAGAACCATTCTAGAGTATGGTAAGCCAAGAAAATAGAAAATCTGCCTGATAATGGAGAATTCTGAGTGGGTAGCCATATTGAGGAAATAATGACAATGTTTGCTAATGTATGGTAGGTCATTTCTACTACCCAACAAACTTTGCCCAAGAGTGCAAGTGAGTAGGGAATAAATCTCTATTGAAAATAAGAAGTCCTCCACCACACACATGGTTGCTTCAAATAACGTTCTTTTATGTGCTGGCCTCATCATCCTTGATAGAATTCAGCAGTTAGCAGTAGAGATCACTTCTTGCCTAGAACACCCTTTACTAACTTCCATCCTGAAACAACTTCTAAAGTCCAGAATGTTCCCTTCCTAAGCTTATTCTAGTCTTTTGAGATCCTGCTGAATTTTTAAAATGTGATGTTTCTTGCTCAGCACGTTCAATAAAACCCACTTGTGAAAGAAGTGCCCCCATCCCTCAAAAAAGACTCACATGATAAGTACAATCTTAAGTACCAATTATGTGTCAAGCCTGTACTAGGCACACGCAAAGTCTTTTGTTGAGAGTGGATCATCTGGGGGACTGGGGATATGGCCTAGTGGCAAGAGAGCTCGTATACATGAGGACCTGGGTTCGATTCCCCAGCACCACATATACAGAAAACGACCAGAAGTGGCGCTGTGGCTCAAGTGGCAGGGTGCTAGCCTTGAGCAAAAGAAAGCCAGGGACAGTGCTCAGGCCCTGAGTCCAAGGCCCAGGACCGGCCAAAAAAAAAAAAAAAACCACAAAAAAAAACAACAGAGTTGATCATCTGGGAGATCTTGTAATGACAGTGCAATGTTAGCAGGTGTGTGGAGAAGCAGGGTGTATGGAGGAAAAAACTGATGGATCTGTATATTTCCCTGTGTGTTGAAGGAAAGGTGGAGTGAAGGGAAAGAAAACAGTCACATGACTACTTGGCTCAAGGCTCTGTAGAAAGACCTTTGGCATTTTGTTAGGAGATTGATGGTCGGGAAACGACTAGGCCCAT
Source organism: Perognathus longimembris pacificus (assembly GCF_023159225.1). Classification (NCBI taxonomy): domain Eukaryota; kingdom Metazoa; phylum Chordata; class Mammalia; order Rodentia; family Heteromyidae; genus Perognathus; species Perognathus longimembris. The sequence goes on along the minus strand of NW_025959317.1, from coordinate 135,614 downwards.
TGTACAACCCTTCTGCATGACTGGCCTTTTAAATCAACTTTCTGGAGAGCAGCTTGATATTGCAGGCTATTTGAAATTTTGCCTGGGATTGAATTAAAATGGCCATTTCTTGGAATTTTTTAAAATAGAATACAGGAGACAGAATCATCATGATTTTTTTGAAAAATAACTTTTGGCATAAAGACCACTTGTTTGCGAGCAGAGGCAGATCTGGTCTCTGGTCAGCTTCTCTTCCCTCGGGTGCCTCTGTGGGGCCACATTCACGGTCTTTCTCATGGGTGGTCAGATGTTACAATGGGCATCCCACATCCCTGTCTTGCTTTGGGCCTGGACACACTGATCTTTTTGTTACAATAGGGTTGGTCACCTCGAACTCAACCCTGTGAAAGGTCTGAGGAAATGTGGTTGGAGATGACAACCACGTGACAGACAGCTGTCAGTTCAAAGCCAGTTCAGTGTCAGGGTTGAAAGGAACGACAGGATTATGGTCCCTGGGAAGAGCTCACGGGGGGGGGGGGGGCGGTCCTTTCTCAGGGCCAAGGGACACATGGATATCTCCACTGTGGATCATTACACTATACACCATATGCAGCACTTGATTCCGAAGGCCTTGATGGTGGGTGGAGGTTGATTTTTACTTGCTCTCCTGTTGGTTTGGCTGTTTGGTTGGCAGGCTTTAAATGCCCTTTTGTATGGTGATGAAAAAGGGCTTTGGTAAAACATAAGTTTCATGAAGGTAGCCATTGTGTACACGTGTACCTTTGTTATGTCCAAGTCGCAAGAAGACCATCAAGAAAACCACCGAGAGCCAGACGTTCTGAGATGCAAAAGCAAGGCTTTACTCAGGTGGGCTGCAGTGGTCTTCTTGGTGGTCTTCTCGCGACTTGGGCATAACAGTTCGCATTTCATCTGGATTACCCCCAGAGACCACTGAGACCCCAGACCTGAAGGTAAGAATACAGCACTGTTGATTTGTCTTGTCCTGTCATTTGTCTGTTCGTCTGCTTTGCTTTCACTTTTCTTCTTGAGAACGGCCATTCCAACTCATATTTCTTGAAGGGGTTATCGAAGCAGATGCCCTTGCACAGCAATCCTGGAGGAACTGGGAGTCATCACAGATCTTCCACCCTCGAAGGAGGACCCCTAGAACCCTGCCTTGATACGAGTAGTGTGCAAGTCAGTTCGGTTTTTGGCCAGAACTGACCGGGAGGGTCTCCTAACCGAGGCTCAACCTGCCCAAATTGATCTTGGGTCTGCTCCTTCTGTTCCTTCACAGGAGTCAGCTGATCAACTTGGGAGATCTCCAGTTTGTAAGTCTTTTAAATATCAGGCCTGTGTGTATTGTTTTTTCTGTTTCATGGAAATTGTTTTACCTCTTGTTACTTTGTGGACTGAACAACTGACGAGACTGATAGCCATGAGCAACGTCCCTTCCACTGCCCTGGACTTGACTTTAGCCCATTGGAAGGAAGTTACTCACAATAATAGTGTAGAGATCAAGAAAGGAAAGTGGGTGACTCTCTACTCTTCTGAGTGGCCCATTTTCGATCTGGGGTGGCCACCAGAAAGGACGTTGACTTGAGTACAATTCTCATAGTAGAGGACTATGGTTTTAATTCCTTACATAGCATGTTGTGGATTCTTTGTTGTTATTTTTTGTGGGGAATTAATGCAGGTGCTGTCCCTGAGTTCACTCACTTTCTTCCTCTCTCTGTCTCTCTTATCCTCTCTTTCTTTTCTCTTTCTTTCCTTCCTTCCTTCCTTCCTTCCTTCTTTGCCAGTCCTGGACTCAGGTCCCGAGTAGTGTCCCTGGCTTTAGTTTTTGTTCAAGGCTAGCACACTAGCACTTAATCCACTGCTCCACTTCTTTCTTTTTCTATATATGTGGTGCTGAGGAATTGAACCAAGGGCTTCGTGTATACAAGGCCAACACTCTACCAGTAGGCTACATTCCCAGCTCTTCTCCTTTCTTTTCAAGGCTAGTCCTCTGTCACTTTGAGCCACAGTGCCACTTCCAGGTTTTTGGTTTACTAGTTAATTGGAGATGAGACTCTTTAACAGACATTCTTGTCCTCAGTGGCATTAAACCACGATCCTCAAAGCTCAGTCTCCTGAGTAGCTAGGATGACAGACAGGCATGAGCCACCAGCACCCTGTACATTGGGACACTTCTAAAATGTAGATCTTAAGCTTAAATAGCTCTTCTCCACTGCTTTATGAAAGGAGCCCCACTTGACTCCATCCTCTTTTTAATTTTCTCAATGCTTATAGCATTCTACAGACTTGTTCTCTTCCTGCTTTTCTGTCTCTGTCTCTTCTTCCTGGAATCTTCCCCATTCGTGTATGCATGTCAAATGGCTACCCATCCTTAATGACCTACTCAGATGTCAAGTTGAAATGATAAGTCTTCTCTCAAATCTTCTAGGTAGATCAGAAGCTGTGCTAGTACTGGTTATATTGTTCTCCCTAATAATGCCACATAATTCACATCCGGTTTTTTTTCTGAGCTGGGCTGTCTCCATAGTGTCTTCCTCTATAGCACATTTGTATCAGAGTTCTATGGAGAGTTGGGAAACAGATCTCAATGAACTCGTGTTCCAATAGGAGGTGATTTGGTTCATCCTAGCTGATATCTCTATTGTCTGTAGCTATTAGATAATGGGGTTGGGTTCAAGGACTTCCAAATGTCATTCTTGCCTTCAAATTTGGCCTTGTAAAACAATTTATTTTAATAATAGGACATGGAAAGTTTACATGTTGTTCTATTTTGTTAAATAGAGGTACTGTGATTCTTTGTTTTTAAACTCTAAGTCTTTGTACAAAGGAGTTGTATTCACCATATCAGTTGAGTACAATTCATCCCCTTCCTTCATTCTCCCCATCTCTCCTAACCCATGGCTTGCCTCAGTTTTCTTAACCTTAAAAGATATGTACAAAGTGCACCACGTGTGAGAAGAGAATGTTACAGGTTGAACAATACTGAAACATATTGCATCTGTGAATGAAGATGGCAAAACAAAACTCTGTGAAAGCTATTGAATAATAGGGGTTGAGAGGGCAGAGAATGTGAGAGTAAAGGAAGGGTTAATTTAACACAATTTATCATCAATTGTAAAATCTCTTTTAAAAGGTGCTAAATTGAAGAGTTCTTTTTCTGCAAGTAGTATTTGCAGTAAAAACGTTGTTAGAATTTTGAGATGATTTTTCCCCTTTTTTTGTATTAAATTTAGTACAAATATTGTAAAAGTTAAATAATTTTTCCCCAGACTCTCAATGTTCCATCTTATAATATGAAATAGAAAGGAAATCAGCATGCAGAATAACTATGGTGCCCAGTGTTGAAAACATTACATATATAAAAAGTGTACTCCCTGGAAAGACACTAGTCAAATTTCCCTTCTAACAAATTTGAGGATATATCATGTAACAGTAATATTTAATATAATTAATTGCGGAGTTTTAGTAAATGTTGGCCTCCAGTGAGAAAATCCCAGATGGTAGGTGGGATTTTCACATTACGGTGAGTACAGTGTTGAAGTTGACATATTTGGTCTCCTGGGTATCCTTTATCACTAACTGCAAGAACTCCACTCACCTAATTTTCTTTAGCAAGGGAAAAACTATTCTCTTGAATAGACACTTAGGTCAGAGAAAATAAGGTCAAAAGAAGTAGTTTCAGTTAGGTTAAGTAGAATTTGGTACACTCAGCATTTTCTCTTCCAATTTTTTTCTAGCAGCCAGTATTATTTTCATTGACCTTCATTAAATTTTTACATGTCAGCACTGCTTATCCATGTTCTTAAAGATTTTTGCATTTAAATAGTTTGGAGTAGAAAACGGTAACATAAATAGTGCCATAATCATAAAGTGTGTAAAAAAGTATGCTGGTTATTTTTCCCCCCACTGAGGTATCATTGGTGTCCCCTATAGAAAGGACTCAGTTGGAGGATCAGAATTGTTGGAAAGTCTGGCTCCCCTGTTAATGAGTAGTTTAAGCTTGGAAGGTCTTTAAGTGCTTCCAGCCTCAGTTACCTTCTCCATCAAAAATAGAAAGAGAAGCACCTCTTGATGATTAGCAATACTGCATGGAAGCTCTCTAGAACTAAAACAGCATCTAAGGAATGTAGTCTAAAAATCACTGCCATAGAATGATGCTAGTTAAGAGGTATGTTATTATGGTCCTCAGAGTCAAAGTTTTAATGAAAGAATTGTATGCTACAGGTTTTCCAGTGCCCAGCCCATGATAGTCTTAATAAATATTGAAGAACTGAGTGAGTTAGTAAAATTGTGTGCAAAGAATGCTTAGTTGAGCATCTCATTGGTGCCATATGGTATAAATATGAGTAGGATAACTGCAAAGAAGCTTCAGAGTGGAGAAGTATCCAAATGTCCTCAAATCCCCGAGTTGCCAGGAAAGAGATCTTGGCTCCATTCTCCAGAAAGTTCCGGCAGAGGGACTTGACTCCCAAGGGTTTGGCTGAGGATAGACATGGGTTCAGGGCAAAGTGGTCATTTCCACGAAGGTCCCACCCTGGTGCAAAATGGTCTCCTTGTAAGGGCAGAAGTCCTGTGGGGCCTCATTCATTGTGGAGGCTTAGTAAAACCTGGGCTGGCCTTGCCTGAGCAGGGAAAGCACGCCGTGTTTAGCATTTACTCTACTTTGCTCATTCATACTAGGGTATCATGATGAACACCTAGTCTTTTTCTGTTTCATTAATTATTGAATTAGGTTTGCGTGTATCTTTACATGTTTCATTTTAGAGTATGTTGTGCCTGTTGGGTGCTTGAATTCAGGGCCTGGGAGTGGTCTGATTTTTTCTTTTTTAAATCAAGGCTAGTGCTCTACCACATGAGCCACAGCTCTACTTCCAGGCTTTTTATTTTTGGCTGGTTACTTGGTGATAGCAGGCTCACAGTCTTTAAGGCTAGTGCTGGCTTTAAACAGCAACCCTCAGTTCTCAGCCTCCTGAGTAGCTGGTGTAAGCATGAGCCAATGGGGCCTAGCATATTTAGTTAGTTTTTGAGAAATAGATTTTATAGGTTAATCGAAAAGCATATACAAATTATTTCCCCTAATTCTTGAACGAAACTGCTTAACAAGAAGAAATTCCAGAACTCGTATCTTGTGTGTTATGGAGAGGTGGTCTATGTCTATGCATGCCAGTGGCTTGTTCTGTTTGCTTTGCCTTCTTGAATACTAGACATAGCTTTCCAACTTCAACAGCCATATTTTACAGCATTATCCACCCCCCACACATACACACACACGAATCACAAGAATGTGCGCATACATTCTTTCTCTAACAGTGTTATTTTCTATAATGAAGTATTTCGTCTGCAGAGAAATCAAAGGAAAAAGGAAAATGCTCAAATTATTGCAGACATTTTTTAGTCACCCAAAACTCCTGTTGTTTATACTATTTGCTGTGGTGAAAAAAAATCATGCATTGTTGCGTGTTCTCTTTGTAATATGTTACAGATAGCCACACTTTTTTCTGAAAATAAATGCCCCAAAGTGAATTTTTAATCAATGTGCTGATTTAAGTGCAGTCCAGATTTTATGGTAAATTAAATTCACCATTTGAAAGGTTTACATTTTTCCCAGAAATAATTTCTTGTACCATGTACAGTTTTTCCATTACTAATGAAGTTATCTTGACGAATGTGTGTCACAAATAAGGAAAGTCCCAATGGGCTAGATCCAGACCGCAGATGAAAAGTGAAAACAGGACTCCAGCTCTCTCAGGCTGGCTCATCCCATGCTATCGATAAGGCAGATACAGGAAGCTATGGTGATTCAAGTAAAAGAGCGAAGAATTAAAACATTTTCTTATGCTGAAACTTACAATGGGATTTTATTTAGTTTGGTGAAGAACACCGTGAACAATTTTTTTGTGAGATTTTCTCTAGTTTCCTTCCTTTTGTGGTGGTCTTCAGATACCTAGATCTTTACAAATCCACTTGAATAAAGAACATTTACTGTTCTGAATTAAAAAAGGTTTTTTGTTTGTTTGTTAGCTCTGACTTACCTTTAAGGTCGCTAGGGGATTTAATTTGACTTGTATTTTAGACTTTATTTTTAATGAGTAGAAATTATACTGGAAGGCAGGGTCTGGCTGTGTTGCCTTGGCTGGTATTAAGGTAAAGTGCTCAATCAATCCTTCTGTCTCAGAGTCTGGAGTCACTGGGTCTGAAATATGAGCCCTGGTGCCCCAATACCCAGCTTCATTGCATTTCCTTGTTTTCCCAGGTATAGGGATGACAGTTTGACTGTGTTTGTCACTGAGGGACAAATGAATTTGGAGTGTGTTTTGTCTTCCCCCTTCTCTCTCCTTCTCCTCCGCTCTCCCTTGTCTTCCCATCCCCTCCTCCCTTCCCTTCCTTTCCTAGTCCTCTCCCCTGCTTCTTTTGTCCCTTCCCCCCTTCTCTCCCTCTCTTCTTTCCCACTCCCCTCTTCTGTTCCCTTCTCTCCGCCTCTCCAGCTTTATTCTTTTTCTTTTCTTGCAGCACAGGGAATCAAACCCTGGGTCTTGGGCATGCTAGGCCTACCCAAATGGAGTTTTATTTCTGATATTATATTTGGGAAAAATGACTGTGGTTTTCAAATATTGTTAATCCCCTAAACTTCTCATCCCTCCAACACAATAATCCCAAAGCCTATGGACTTTTACAGCCAATTAAACAAGTTGTAGTGAAATATTTGAGTTTGATCCTCTCCATCATGAGATTTAGGATGACCTCAGATGTGGGCCATGCAGTTAATCTGACAAAGGCACGGGCCATACCAACCTGGAGTGGACTTCCAAAAGCTAGATGTCTGGCTTGACATTATAAATAGATTATAACTGTAATTGCGGCTTGGTTTTCATCGGATGATGACATGCAATTCAGCTATAGAGAAAAATATGTGTATCCATAATTTTTGGTCATTTTCTGTGGTTGAGAATAGCCTCTGTTTTTTTTTCTCCCCAACAATGAATACTTTTTTAGATGGTATTTAAGGTGATCATATTAATTGGTATGGGGGCATCTATGTACTTATGAAATCTAGTCCTAGATCATTAGGACAACATCCTCTGTTCACCATATCTTACCAACTTTAGTGGCAAGAACATCAAAGTCTCTGGGATATTTTTAGGATGTTGGAGGTTACACAGTAGAAGCCATAAGTTTAATATGGGCATTGTCTCTTCAGAAGAGCCTGTCTATTTCATGTGAAGATTTCTGAACCTCCCATGCCTTTGCCACATCATGGCGATGAATCCTAATGTTGGTACTCTCAAGTTATTTCTAAGATTTCAACATAGTTCTGCTGACAGTAAGAAACACAAATATTTCCTGTTCTTTAATGTATACACCACAGCAAAGAAATGCAGGCAAAGGTAGATCCCGGGACTCAAAGCCTATAATCCTACCTTTTCAGGAGCCTGAGATCTGAGGATTGCAGTTTGAAGACAGTTTGGGCAGGAAAGTCAATGAGATTCTTATCTCCAATAAACTACTCAGAAAAATCTGGAAATGGCACTGTGGCTCATGTGGTAGAATGTCAGCCTTGAGCAAAAGTTGCTTGGGACAGTGCCCAGAGTTCAAGTCCCAGGACCAACAAAATCAAAAATCCCATGCAAGAGTCAGCATTTATTGCTTCAGGAAGAATTTATTGTAATAAACACGAATGAGGAAAATATCATTGTTGAAAAAGACTAAAGAGAAATCATGTCAATGTGTTTGTAGAAAATGGGGTCATTTGATGTTTAAATCTGACTTTGCCTTTGTTCAATGTTTTTATTGCATACAAGATTGCTAGTCTGATCCATTTGGAACTGATTTTGGTATAGGGTGATATGTAAGGATCTAGTATTCGTTTGTTGCATGTGTTGAACCTGTTTTGCCAGCACCATTTGTTAAAGAGGTTATCTTTCTTCCAGACTATTTTTTAGCTCCTTTATCAAAGATAAAGTAGGCATAGATCTATGGGTTCATTTCTGGATCTTCAATTCAGTTCCATTGGTCTTCAGGCCTGTTCCAGTGCCAACACCAAGCTGTTTTTATTACTATGGCTTTATAAGAGAGCTTGCAGTTGGGTATTGTAATTCCTCCAGCACTGTTCTTTCTGCTTAGGATTGTTTTTGCTATTCTGGGTCTTTTATTGTTCCATATGTATTTCTGGATTGCTTCCTCTCTTTCATTAAAAAATGGTGTTGGGGTATTAATGGGTATTGCGTTGAATTTGTCAATAGCCTTTGGCAATATTGCCATTTGACTATATTATTTCTCCCAATCATGGAGCATGGGAGTTTTTTCCATTTACTTAGTTCTGCCTTTATTTTGTTTTTCATGCTTTTAAATTCTCATCATAGAGGTCTTTCACTTCTTTGATTAAGGTTATTTCTAGGTATTTTAAGTTTTTTGAGGATATTGCAAAGGGAGTTGCTTTCCTGATTTCAGTGTCTGTCTTCGGGTCATTAGCATATAAAAGGCTGTTGATTTTTGAGTGTTTATTTTATATCCTGCAACTTTCCAAAGTTTTGGATCAGCTGTAGTAGCTAGGGACTAGAGTCTATGGGGTTCTTTAGGTATAGGCTCATGTAAATTTCAAAAAGAAAAAGTTTCACTTCATCTTTTCCTATTTGGATCCCCTTTATGTTCCTTCTTGCCTAATTGCTCTGGCTAGGAATTCTAGTATTCTGTTGAAGAGGAGGGGGAGAGAGCAGACATACCTGTCTTGCTCCTGATTTCAAAGTGAATGGCTTTAGCTTTTCACCGTTTAGAATTATGCTTGCAGTTGGTTTGTCCTAAACTTCCTTTATTTTATTCAGGAATGTTCCCAGGAATCCCAGTTTTTCCAGGGCTATTATCATAAATGGGTGCTGGATTTTATCGAACGCCTTTTCCGCATCCAGAGATATAACCATGTGGTTCTTTGCCTTGCTCTGGTTGATGTGGTGGATTACAATAATTGACTTGCGTATATTAAACCAACTTTGCATCCCTGGGATGAATCCAGTTTGGTCATGGTGTATGATTTTTTTGATGACTGTTGAATTCGATTGGCCAGAATTTTGTTGAGAATTTTTGTGTCTATGTTCATCAGGGAAATCGGTCTACAGTTCTCTTTCCGTGATGAGTCCCTGCCTGGTTTCGGGAAGAGGGTTATGCTGGCGTCATAGAATATGTTTGGTAATGAACTTTCTCTTTCAATTTCATGGAAGAGTTTGAGAAATATTGGTGTGAGTTCTGTTTTGAAGGCCTTGTAGAATTCTGCTGTGAATTCATCTGGACCTAGACTTTTTTCGGATGGGAGACCACTTATTGCTGTTTCTATTTCAATGCTGGATATAAGTCTGTTTAGAAGCTTTAAATATTCATGATTGAGTTTGGGGATATCAATTTTTTCTAGAAAACCATCCATTTCTTCCAGGTTCTTGAATTTGTTGGCGTAAAGGTTTGCAAAATAGTCCCTTATTGTGTTCTGAATTTTGGATGTTTCTGTGGTGATGTTACCTGTTTCATCTCTGATCTTGTTTATTTGGGTGTGCTGCCTTCGTTTTTTGGTCAGGTTTGCTAGGGGTTTGTCTATCATGTTAATTTTTTTCAACGAACCAACTCTTTGTTTTGTTGATTGTTTCAATTTTTTTGTCTCTAGTTTATTTAACTCTGATTTGGTTTTAATTATTTCCTTCCATCTATTGACTTTGGGTTTGGCTTGTTGTTCTCTTTTGAGAAGATTAAGGTGCTTCCTTAAGTTGTTGACTTGCTGTTTATCCACATTGTTGGTGTAGTATGCACTCAGAGATATGAATTTTTGTCTGAGTACAGGCTTTTCTGTGTACCAAAGGAGCTGCTACTTTGTGTACTCATCTTTGTTGAATTCCGTAAACATTTGAATTTCTGTTCTAATTTCTTTAATGACCCACAGATGGTTCAGCAGTATGTTGCTTAGTCTTCATGGTTTGTAGGATTTTTTGTGGTGGCTATTTGAGTTCAGCTCTAAGTTTATTCCTTTGTTGTCTGAGAGAATGCAGGGAATGATTTTGATACTTCGCAATTTGTGCAGATTTTCTTTGTGCCCTAAGATGTGATCTATTTTGGAATATGTTCCATGTGCTGCCAAAAAGAATGTCTATTCTGATATTGCTTGATGAATTATTCTGTAGATGTTGGTTATGTCTATTTGGTCTATGCACTTGTTTAGTTCTGTGGTTTCTTTGTTCCGTTTTTGGCATGTTGATCTGTCCAGAGGTGACCGTGGAGTATTAAAGTCTCCAATTATCAATGTATTTGGGTCTATGAGTGCTTTTAGAGTTAGTAGTGTTTGTTTGATGAAGTTGGGTGCTCCTGTATTTGATGTGTGCATATTTAGGATGGTTAAATACTCCTGTAGGAGTGAACCCTTTATTAGTATGTAGTAACCTTCTTTGTCTCTTCTTACCATTTTTAATTTGTAGTCAATTTTATCTGATCCTAGAATTGCAACTCTAGCCTTCTTTTGGGGGGCATTTATTGGTAGATTTTATTCCATCCTTTCACTTTTAGATGTTTGCTTTTGCTGGATAGATGTGTCTCTTGGAGGCAACAGAAAGATGGATTTTGATTTTTGATTCAACTAATGAGCCTGCGGCTACGAATGAGAGTTTAGCTGTGTACAGTATTCTTGGTTGATAGTTTTTCTTATTTAGGGTTCGGTATACTTCATGCAGCCTCTCCTTGCTTTCAAGGTTTCTGCTGAGAAGTCTGGGGTAATTCTGATTGGTTTTCCTTTATATATGATTATTTTCTTCCCCATAGCAGTTTTAAAGATTCTTTCCTTGGACTCTTTTATCCTGTTTTATTGACAATGTGTCGGTGGGATGTCCTCCTCTGGTCTGGTCGGTTTGGGGTTGTAAATGTTTCTTGTATCTGTATCAGCCTATCCTCCGGGATATTTGGGAAGTTCTCGGCTATATTCTGTTAAATAGTTTGCCCATTCCCCTAATTTTTTCTCCAGGTTTTCCTCAATACCTATTAGCCTTAAATTGGGCTTCCTGATTGGGTCTTGGGACTCCTGGAGTAATCTGTTTTGTCGATTGGTTTGATTTGGTATTGTTTTTTTTGACATTTCTTCATAGAGTCTAGGAAATCTATAGCTCCTGAGATTCGATCCTCTGCTTCTTCTAGTTGGGAGTGTAGACTTGCTACTTGATTTCATATCTCTTTTCCTTCTGACTGGTCTTTCCTGATGATTTCCATGTCCTTGCTATAAGTATCTCTTACATCCTGCATGGAATTCTTTTCTTCATTAATTTGGTTTTGAGTGCTGTCACTCAAATCTTTTAGCTGGGTAAATATCTTTTCATTTGCCTCTTCAAGTTCATCTATCTTTCTCTATGTTGAGGCCATGAAATCGTCTATTATTTTATGGATTGATTGATGTCTATGGATGGATAGATTCTGTCTTTCATTGACTGCTCTGCTTCCTGCTTGTGTTGAGTGGGAAATTGGACTCCATTGTTTGCCATCTTGAGTTTCTTCTGCCCTTTCGGAACGGGAATGCCAATCTACAAGCACCTTTGAGCACCATTTAAGACACAAAGTAGACCTTACCAAGCAATGTCATGTAAATCTTAGAAGTTCACAGTTATATACAGATACCTTGTATAACTGTATATAGAATTATATTTGCTGTTCCTAAAGAATACATTTTCAACATAACAACCAATCCTGAGCCATGTATACAGAAGTTAATTATTTACTGTTACAATCCTATGAGCAATTTTTGTTCTTATACACTTTTTGAACTGGCTGGATTTCTCTATGAACCTCTTTGATTCACTTGGGTTGAACAGGCATACCCTCTATCCAATAACTGGGGGTCAATGGAGTCTGGAGGTCCTGGAGGTAAATCTGGACAGTAGGTTAGAGGTAGTGAAGGGAATCGAGTAAAATGTAATTGGGGAGGGATGATTTTGTTTAGTTTCAGTGGCATGGAAATGTGAAGAGTAGAATCGGTAGAAAGAACAAGGTTAAAATGATAGATCATGGAGAGTTAGCGGAAAAGTGTGAAGGGGTTAGTCACAAGAAACGAATTAAAAAGAAAGAGTATGTGAATGGAGAATAAATAAAAAATACTGCAAGACAAATGCACAAAACACAGAAAAATTAAAAATCCCCCCCAGGAAAATAAAATTTAAAAAAATGATAAAACATACAAAAATGGAAAACAAAACATCAACGACATCTCAGAGATGAAAAATAGAAAAAAGAGTTTAAAAAAAGTTTAAAAGAATGGAGTCTTCCTTGTTTGGGTGGGCTTTCTCCACTCTCTGGTTTCCTTGCATTGGTCTGTAGTCTATTTTGATGCTTGTGTGATTTGACCTGCTTTCAATTTTCAGGGGGTGGATCAGCTCTGAACCTCCTCCCCTGTCAGTGAAATCCTGAGGCTCTGTGGTTCGCACAGCTTGCACATAGGACTTGGGTGTCCTCTGTAAATGGGAGACATGAACAGTCTTGGGATCCAAGGCTCCTCCCTTCTGCTGTGAGACTGAGGATTTTATCGCCTGGCTTTGAAGAGCCTGTGTACTTAGCAGGGCGGGTTGGCTCTGGACTGGTTTACCTGTCTGAGAGCCGCTTGCCTTTGGGTGGTTCCTCCCTCATGGGCATGACAGCCTCCTGAACAGAGCTGGCTATAGAATTCAGCTCCATTTTGGGCTAGGAATTAGCCTTCCTCTGTGATGGGGCCATTTATCTGGCTCGAGAACTGTTTGTTCTCCCATCTGGTTGTTCCTTGCTGCTAGTACCTGCTCTCCACTTTCTGTTTTAATTTAGAAATTCAGGCGGGGAGGGCAGGCACCTCTAGCTGAGTTCACTTGAGTGTGTGAACTGTGGCCCGGATGAGCTTCCTACCTGGGCAGGGGTTGTGCTGCTGGGTGGAGCTGGCTCTCATTGGTCGGTCCCTCTTGCCCTTTTCAAAGCTGGCCCCTTTGTCCTGGCTTTCCCCAGGCCTGGTTTAATTCCAGTCTGGTCGGACCCTATGCCAGTGTCAGAGATGGCGCTGTGCTCTGGCAGTGGGGGAAGGCTACCTCCCAAAAGCTTCTCTGTGGGCACGAGTGAACATATCTTTTGTGGGGTACTCATGTTTCTCTTCATTTTTGGCCTGTCCATGCTCAGCCTGTGATCCACGTCTGTCTGCCACCATCTGGAGGATTTCTTCTTGGTCACCTCTGTGTGCTTTAGGTGCACGAACTGTGGGACACTGTGCCAGCACCAGCACTGGCTTGGCAGAGGGATGGGGCCCAGAACTCAAATCTGTGTTTTCAGGCCAGCAAAGTTGATTTTTCCTTCCTGGACAGAATCCCTGTACTGTTATAACTTACTTGGGCTGTCTTTCTAGGAGTAAAAGTTTCTGGAGTGGTTAAACTGGGGTGTTGGAGAGAGCTGAGCTAGGGCTCTGCTGCTCCTCCACTCAGGGAAAATATTTTTAAATTGCTGTGTGCTGGTGATTAATGCCTAGCTATTTAGAAGACTCAAAGTGCGGATTGCAGTTGGAAGCTAGCCTGGGGAGGAAATTCACTGAGATTCTGGTCTGCATATGACCACCAAAAGAAAACAAAACCCAAAACAAAAAAAACAGCAGAAAGTGCAGCTGTGGTAGAGTGCTAGCCTTCAGCTCTAAAAATCAGGATCAGTGGCCAGGCCAGAACTGGGACCAGTAACCCAGAGACCTTTTGAAATGTTTATTGTGACTAAGCCTGCCTTATTATTTAGAGGTAGAAATGGGCTGTTAAGGTCTTGGGAAGAACTAACTGGGTATCAAACTAATTAAAGTCTCCAAAAATAACTAAAAGTTTATTAAAATGTAGTCTATAATCAGTTGTGCCCAATATTAATGGATTTAACCCTATATTATGATGGGTATTTGAGTTCATAGTTTCCAGTTGGTTTACTCTTTGCAGCTTCTAAAGTAGCAGCCCCCCCTTTTTTGTTTGAGAAATTAGTATTTGATTTTCTTTTTCGTATGTAATTTGGAAATTCTATGCTGAGAATTATGATACCATGTAGAAAGCTGTTGACACACCAATTAGGTGGTTTTCCTGAAGCTAAATGATGCCTGTCACTTGTTAGGTGAACTGTAAGATTTTGATCCCCTCTGCAGGTGAGCTTTACCTGGCCATTATTTTTAAGGACTCTCACCAGAGCTCATAAAGATGGGTTCAGGTACTGCTGCCATGTTTACTAGTAAATACATTGGGAGTTGGCTAAGCTCTCCTAGGACTGCAAAAATCAGTTGGGTCTATAAGAAACAGTGGTGTCAAGACTCTGGCTAATTCCTCCTTTAAGGTGGCTGTCCATGTGTCCTGTTTGATGTGTAACAACATCCTGTGCTTTGACCTAGGAGCCGGTTGTATCCATAATTCTACAAACAAACATGTTTCCAGATGCTTTCAAATAATGTCCCAAATGAGAACTGTTTTTTGAAGCGTACCCTGTGTGTAAAGATGATGGGTATCAGTGTGGGTTTCTTTAGGAGTAAAGGAAGCAGAGGGTGATTAGGACAAACAGGATCTGGGTCTCCCTTTAGTTGGAGGCATTCACTGTGGTATTGTGGTGGTGGATGCAACAGTAGAAGACAAATTCTCTTCCCTCCACCTTGTGATTGCTTCTACTGCCATATGACAGGGTTGGGCTCAAGATCTACCTGTTAGTGTTCCTACACAGTACGTGTGCATGGCCATGAACACATTGGAGTCACAAGGCTGCACAATCCCCAGGTCTATCTGCAGAGAAGTCCAGTGTTGCATAGTGGGCTGGGTGAAAGTTGTCAGTGCACACTGAGATATATCATGTGTACTCATGGAGGCACAGTATCTTGCTGTGGAAGTGAACCCTGGGTTAATGAGCAGGAAGGTCACCCTGGACAGTTCACAGAGGCTGCTGTGTCTGGTTTACTATTTGCAGAGATCACCTGGGTTCCTGCTTCTATTCCACACAGCTTTAAGCTATCTATTGGGTATTTCAAAATAAATATGACTCTGTGTGTGTGTGTGTGTGTGCGTGTGTGTGTGTACGTGTGTGTATGAGATAGAGAGAGTATCCATATACATATGTGCACTAATACTTGAGCTCAGGGCATCTTTCTTTAATTTATGTTTATTTTCAAGTTGGTGTACAGAGGGGTTACATTTTCATACCTAAATTAATGAGTACATTTCTCATCAAACTTGCTACCTCATCCCTCATTTTTCTTCCAGATTTTCCCTCCCTCCATTTTTACAGTTAGTTTACAACATATCTTGTAGTTATTACTTTTGCATTCGTTCTCGTTTTACCATTTGCCTCAATATTTTGATGTTCCCCATCCCTTCCCTAATTCACACACACACACACACACTCACACACACACACACACACACACACACACACACACACATATATATATATATCCAGGGTATCAAAATCAAAAACAGTGACAACAAGGCCAAACCATAGGGAAGATAAGCAAATGGAAAAAGGAACGATTTCATATAGCAAGTTAAAAATAACAACAATGATAACCCATTTGTTTCCATGTCTTAGAGTTTGTTTCACTTCACATCATTTTATGTGATCATAGGTACATAACTACTGAGATATGGTGTTTCATAATGGCTTTCAAGGCCCACTGGCACTCTGCTAACATGGACACATAGCATGCCTTCCAGTCCGGCCCCGCCTATTGTGCCACCTGTGCTGCCCTCGAAAGTTCTCAGTGTTGTGTGTGTAGTCAGAGGCTACCTACAATTTTTTCACATTGCATTCTTGAATTCCTCCAATGAGATTTTGCTTAAATAGTCATGCAGTGTAGGGTTTATTGAAATATATAGTCTTCAGTCTTTGGACATATTTGATGGAGTTCAATTTTTGTTATGTTAAACACTTGTTTTCAGGTAGTATCCATCATTTGATTCTGGACATCATCACCATCCGCTGTCATTAAAAAGCTGAAATACCTCTTTTTTTATGACAGTTCTTCAGATGTGTGAAATCGCAGATTGCATTTCACACTATTTCAGTATAAATGTTTTTATTTTTAGGATTAATTCCCTTAGATTATTAGGCAGTTTGAATTTGTTTTTTCTTAGAGTGCTTGCTTGCAATACCATATCTGAATAAAGCTGCAGTTTGTTCAGAGAAGAAAACTTCAGTTCTGTATATCATACTGTCTGCTAAGGAACCTCTAATCGCAGTCATATTCTTTCTGGAGTTGTACTTCTGTCCACAGACATAGAGCTTCATGCTTATTTATACTTCTAATTATTTTCATATATGCCACTAAGTCCTGCCTTGTCTACTCATTATTGTACAAGTTTTAAAGGGAAGGAGCACACTGAAACATTTTCTATAATTTAATTGGAGAGAAGAGTCTCATAGACTCCTCTGCCTGGGCTGGCTTCCAACTGTGAACTGTGATCTCAACCTCCTTAGTAGCTACGATTATTGGCATGAGCCACTGGTGCCAGGCAACTTGTCACATTGTTTTTCCCACCAAATGTCCATCCAGTTTGTAGAGAATCCAACTTTGGCTTTGTCAGGATTGATTGCAATCATGATCATTTCAGTGATATTCAACTCTGGGCTTCATCTTCTGCTTTTGTTGCTCTCAATCTGTTTATGAGGGCCTTTAGAAGTGTCTTCTTAGCCACGATGCTTGCATGAAGCATCTTTTCTGAATAGCCATACTTTTAACTATGGTCCTCCAGAGAATGCTCCCTTTTCATGTTAGCAAATGGTACAAGGAAGAAGGTTTTCAAGGTTCAATAAATTACATGCGCATGGAATCAAACAGATGTAAGCACGTTTACTTACTGGAAAATTTGTGAATGGTGAGTCACAATTCACAACAGCAGTGTACCATTTAGCAAACTCAAGAGGTTTAGAAAATTAAAATGTATTCTTTTGGAGCAGAATATACGTATATATCAGTTCATCAGAATAATATTTTTCCTCTTAAATAATATGGTTAAGAGCAAGTAGTTCTAAGGACTGATGTTTTTTATCATGGAAATAAGGAGGAGACATAATTTACAAGTTTGCAGAAAGTTAGTTGACATTGTCTAGGGTTGGTAAAGTGAAATTAACTTGAAGCGTGCTTGCCTAGCATGCATGAAGCCCTGGGTTCAATGTCCCAGAACCACAGAAACAGAGAAGGACAGAAGTGGCGCTATGGCTCAAGCGGCAGATTGATAGCTTGAGCAAACATAAGCCAGGGACAGTGCTCAGGCCCTGACTCCCAAGCCCCAGGACTGACAAAACAAAAATAGACCCAATAAAAAGAACCTTCAAAATGGGAACCAGAGGCTGGACAAATCCAGCCCCTGCCTCATGAGGCTTCTTCCAGGCTTCATTCAAGGACTGCCATCTAACACCAAGGGACCCTGCTGCTCACCGTCTTCAGGAGGGGCCACATTTCTGCCTTTTACCCATAATGTTGACGCCCTTTACCAGCAGGAAGCAGCCAGAGAGTCGTCTTCCTTTTCCATAGCTATTAAAAGGCTGGAATGTCAGTTCCCTCCTGGAGGGCTCCAAGCAGATGCCCCCCACCTCATTGAGTCTCCACACAGTTACTGGGTAACCAGCAAGCCTAGAGGCAGGTACCTTCCCCTTCCCTAAGGTCACATCCTAATCCATCTGACCCAATCCCCTGCCCTAGATTAGGCAGGGATGGATGAGGGTCAACTGGTCTCTCCCTTTCCTCCCTTCTCTCCGGCCATGGATCATCACCACCACAGGGCAGCAGTTCGGTAATAAACTTTCCTCTCCTGCTTTAAAATAAATGTAAAAAAGGGAAACAGAGCTGTGGCTCAAGTGATATAGCATTGGCCTGAAGCTGACAAAGCTTAGGACAGTGGTCTTGTTGAGTTCAAGCATAGCACCCCCTCCCCACCCGAATGGTTCTAATTATGAAGATACGTATATATATATATATATATATATATATATTATATATATATATATATTTTTTCTTTATTGAGAGTTAGTACCTACATAAATTTGACAATATACATTTTAAACTTCCCAGTGATAAACATCATCATTCCAGCGGGGAGGGGAGAAAATGGGGAGGGGGAATGAGGGAGGTAACAGTGTAAGGGGGAGGGGGAGGGGGGAATAATGGAGGTAACAGTACAAGGGGTAGTGGGAGGTGGAGGGGGAGGGGAATGATGGAGGGAACAACAGTAGAAGTGGGAGGGGAGGGGGGAGGGCAGGGTAAGCTGAATGATGGAGGTAACAGTTCAAAGGGGAGAGGTAGGGGGAATGATGGAGGGAACAAAGAGTACAATGGGGAGGGGAGGGGTATGATGTAGGTAAAATACAGTACAAGGGGGGAAGGGGAGGGGGCAGGGCAAGGTGGAAAGATGGAAGTATGAAACAGTCCAAGTGGAGAGGGGGAGGGGATGGGGGAATGATAGAGTTAACAAACAGTAGCAGAAGGGAATGGAGAGGGAGGGGAGGGGAATGATGGAGGTAACAGTACAAGGGGAGCTGGAAGAGGAGGGGGGAATTATGGACATAACAAACAGTACAAGTGGGGACAGGAGGGGGGAATTATGGAGGTAACAACAGTACAAGGGGAGAGGTGGTGGGGGAGGGGGG
The DNA here is from genome assembly GCF_023159225.1 of Perognathus longimembris pacificus. NCBI lineage: Eukaryota > Metazoa > Chordata > Mammalia > Rodentia > Heteromyidae > Perognathus > Perognathus longimembris. The sequence continues at coordinate 117,008 of NW_025959317.1, read as the reverse complement.
AATGATGGAGGTAACAAACAGTACAAGGGGGGAGTGGGAGTGCGAATAATGGAAATAAGAAACAGCCCGAGGGGGAGGGGGATGATGGAGGTAACAAACAGTACAGGGGGGAGGGGCAATAATGGAGATAAGAAAAAGCACGAGGGGGGAGGGGGAAGTGGGAGGGGGAATGATGGAGATAACAAGCAGTACAAGGGGGGAGAGGGAGTGGAAAGGGAGGAGGAGGGGGGAATGATGGAGGTAAAAAACAGTACAAGGGGGGAAGGGGAGTGGGGAGGGAGGGGGAGGGGGGAATGATGGAGGTAACAAACAGTACAAGAAAAGTATCCAAGTCCTACTGTACAAAACTGGAACCTCTCTGTTCATCACATTGACAATAAATAAGGGGAAAAATATAATGTGACAATAACAAATGCTGGGGGTGGGGGGATATGGCCAAAGGGAACTGTTCTACAGTTAGTGGGAATGTAAATTTGTTCAACTATTCTGAAAGCAGTATAACGGTTCCTCAAGACACTGAAAATAGAAATTTCCTATGACCCAGCAATTCCAGTCCTGGGCATTTATCAAATTAACCCCAAAGCACACTAAGGCTAACAGCACCACATGTTCATTGCAGCATTGTTTAGCATATCCAAGATATAGAATCACCCAGATGCCCCTCAAGAAAATTAATGGATCAATAAAATGTGGTATATGTACACAATGGAATTCTATGCTTTCATCAGAAAGAATGATATTGCTCTAATCATAAGGAAATGGAAATAGTTAGAAAAAATAGAAAAAAATTACACTAAGAAAGCCCTACCCAAAGAAACATAAACCGTATGTTCTCCCTTATTGGTAATAATTAATATATGTCTAGGATAGACCTAGCAGATGATCACAATAGCTCAATAGCTATATACAGATGATTACATAAGATGATGCTAAGAGAAATGGTCTCCAAAATATGGAAATAAGTGGTTTATCATTATGTTGTTAGTTTCACCCTACTGTGTGATTTTTTTCTTTTTTCTTCTGTTCATGTTCCCTATGACTTAGCCCCTGTAGTCACTGCTGATTCTGGTACCATGGTTATTTTATATATGCCTGTCTGAATTAGGGAAGGGAAGGGGAGCATAAAAATGATGAGATAAAGTGTAAAATGCAATCCAATGCAACAGCAATATTTCCAAGAAAATATGTTGGAAATTAACTGTACAAATTGGGGTGGTATAATTGGGAAGGAGGAAAGGTAGGAAAAAAATGAGGGAGTCGTAACAAGTTGGACAAGAAATGTATTCACTATCCAATGTATGTAACTGTACCCCATATGTACTTCACCTTGACAATAATAAAAAAAATTATATTAATCAAAGTGAGCGAGACCAAAAGAAACATATGTTGCATGGTCTCCTTCCTTTATAGTCATGAGAATGGGCCTAGGAATCTACAGGGAAACACAGTGGTTAGTAAAAGACAAATCATACCACTTATACATGAAATATTATACAGGATTCTCGACATTCAAACAGTGAGACCAAAGAAGGATATTCTTAGGAAAGGATCACAAAAGCTCAATAGCTATGTGCACATGATAATACAAAAGGATGTTTATTGAAGTGAACTTCAAGAAATGGAAACAAGAGATTTTTTTATTTAACTTTTTATGATTTTTCCCCTTTTGTTGTTGTTTGTGATTTCTATGCTTTTTGCCTTGTATGTAAGTTTATCTGTTTGGGGGAGAGTAAAGGGAAGTACAGAAATGGTAGAACAAAATGTGAACAAATGGAGGAGGGAAACTCATAAGATACATTGTGCTGAAAATTAATCTGTATAACTTGGGGATGGTTTGAGGCAGGGGGGAGGGCATGGGGGAGTAAATGAAGGAAGAGGTCACTTTGTTCAAAAAGAAATGTACTCAGTACATGACCTATATTACTATAACCCCTTTGTACTTTACAAGAAAAGTAAATTAAAATAATAAAAATAAAAATTGAGAAACAGATATGAAAGAGTAATGGAGGACAAATTTCAGCAATGAATGTTATACATGGAAGTATCACAATGTATCCCCTTGACACAATTGGTATATACTAACAAAAAATTTTAGATAAAGGTTATAAAACTAGAAAATAAAATAAATGCATCTCCCATATATTTAATATTTTACTTGGTCCTTCAGAAATACCACAGGAGCTGTTATATGGATCTTTCAATAGAACCGTCAAAGGAAAAGCCTATAAAACATTTCCCAAGCAATTAAAGGGCTCAATTCAATAAAAATTAATACCCTGAGGCACTCAACCTTTTTTCTTGGAGGCTGCCAAAACGTTCTTATTTTAATATTCCATTTAAACATCTAGGAAATGTGAATGCTAGAGAGGATCCAATCACTGAACATTTCTAAAGTCACATAGGTGTATGCGCTAGGACTCATAGATTATAGGGCTTTAAAATTATATGGATCAAGAACTATTACTGTGCTGTAGAAGTGTGGCCTGACCTTGTATGTTGATTCAGCTTAAGCTCATTGAAATAATAGCACATATTTCAATGGTCAAAGATGAGAAATACATTCACATGCAAGTCATACAGTAACTATAATAATACAATAATAACTGGGCCAGAAAATTCATGGGCTGGACTGTGAAATCAGAAGCTGATATGTAGAAATGCTGTCTGAATTGGGTTTTCTGAAAGGACCCTAAGGTGTTTACTACTGAGTGAAATTTTCTTTTGTCCTTTTTTTTTTTGTCAGTCATAGGATTTGAACTCGGGGTGGGATTCTCTCTGAGCTGTTTTGTTCAAGTCCAGTACTCTATCACTTTGAGCCACAGTGCCACTTGTGCTTTTGTGGTGGTTAATTGGACATAAGAGTCTCACAGACTTTCCTGCTCAGACTAGCTGTTGATCTGTGATCATCAGACCTCAAGCTCGTGAATAGCTAAATGTACTGGAGTGAACAACTAATGCCTGGCTGAAATTTTCTTGTGACCTATTTGTTAATAATTTCCAAGCCTTTTTATTTGTCATTGGAGACATATGAAACCTAAGTTCTCCTGGGATAGTGTTCTAATATTTACCTGTAGGCCAAATATATATTGGCTGCTAACTCTTTCAGAAGAGTCAATTAAAAAATTTCAAAACTGAATAAGTTGGTTAAGATTGCTCCTTTCCCAGTTCTGTTTTGCCCCTTTTTAGCCTTCTGTCTTTCAATCAGGCTGATTATCTTGCAACGACTGTTGCAACTTTAGACTCAAAAGAAAAGCTCTAAATTACTATGAATGGGTGATGATCAAGGATATTATACTTGAGTTCCTGTCTAATTGAATGTAATGGCACTTGAGAATACAGATGTTCTCATCCTTTTGACATCGCCAGGCATCCTTTTCGGAAGGGTGAATGGAAAGGTACGAAAATGAAGGCCATGGGTATTGTTGGGCTCAAAGTGTCATTCCAGGAGCATGGCAGGTGTTAGTTCTATTGTGCAAGGCAAGGTTTGAATCATCCACATGGCATTTTTGTTGAGTTTTAGAGGAAATATTGGCAAAGAAGGACCATTCTAGAGGGTGGCAAGCCACGAAAACAGAAAATCTGCCTGATAAAGAAGAATTTTGGGTGAGACACCATATTGAGGAAATGTTGACAATGTTTGCTAATATATGGTAGTTCATTTCTCTTACCAAACAGAACTCTGGTCCAAGAGTGGAAGTGAGTAGGGAATAAATCTCTATTGAAAATAAGAAGTCCTCCACCACACACATAGTTGTGTCACATAATTTCCTTTTATTTGCTGGCGTCATCATCCTTGATAGAATTCAGCAGTTAGTAGTAGAGATCAGTTCTTGCCTAGACCACACTTAACTAACTTCCATCTTGAAACAACTTCTAAAGTCCAGAATGTTCCCTTCCTTAGCTTATTCTAGTCTTTTGAGATCTTGCTGACTTTTTAAAATGGGATGTTTCTTGCTCAGCACGTTCAATAAAACACGCTTGTGTAAGAAATGCACCCATCCCTCCAAAAAGACTCACACGATAAGTACAATCTTAAGTACCAATTATGTGTCAAGCCTGTGCTAGGCACACGCAAAGTATTTTGTTGACAGTTGATCATCTGTGAGAACTTATAATGACATTGCGATGTTAGCAGGTGTGTGGAGAAGCAGGGTATATGGAGGAAAGAAGAGATGGATCTGTATTTTCCCCAGTGTGTTGAAGGAAATGTTGAAGGAAGGGAAAGGAAACAGTCCCATGACTACTTGCTCAAGGCGCTGTACAAAGTCTTTTGGCATTTTGTTAGTAGATTGATGGGTGGCCAACATCTATGCCCATTGTTACTGTACATCCCTTATGCATGACTGGCCTTTTAAATAAACTTTCTGGAGATCAGCTTGACATTCCAGGCTATGTGAAATTTTGCCTGGGATTGAATAAAAATGGGTATTTCTTGGAATTTTTTAATAGAATACAGGAGACAGAATCATCATGACTTTTTTGAAAAATAACTTTTGCCATAAAGACCACTTGTTTGGGAGCAGAGGCAGATCTGGTCTCTGGTCAGCTTCTATTCCCTCAGGCTCCTCTGCGGATTCTGTTGTTGGCCTCATTCACGGTCTTTCTCTTGGGTGGTCAGATGTTACAGAGGGCATCACACATCTCTGTCTTGCTTTGGGCCTGGACACACTGATCTTTTTGTTACAATAGGGTTGGTCACCTCGAACTCAACCCTGTGAAAGGTCTGAGGAAATGTGGTTGGAGATGACAACCATGTGACAGATTGCTGTCAGTTCAAGGCCGGTTCCTTGTCAGGGTTGAAAGGAATGCCAGGATTATGGTCCCTGGGAAGAGCTCACAGGGGTCTTTCTCAGGGCCAAGGGCACATGGCTTATTCCATGGGGATCATTACACAATACTCAATCATTACACAATATGCAGCACTCGATTCCTAAGGCCTTGATGGTGGGGGGAGGTTGATTTTTACTTCCTCTCCTGTTTTTTTGGCTATGTTTATAATTCCTAACATAGTCACTTGGAAAGAGTTGGTAGATAACTTCTCCGGGCCCTCCCGTGATTCCATCCCTTCTCCTTCTGTGTGAAAACTCATTTTGTAATTTAAACACAAAGAGCAGTTCAATCACCTGTCACTCATGGTCTCAATTAATTGTGGTAATATTTATTTAGCTGCTCTACTGTGGTGGCACTTACTAAAAAATTCATAGAGAATATTAATCAGCTATAATATTATGATAGTATTACCATATTATTGTACAACATTATAAAACAGATTCACAGCAGAGTGTGCTTAGAAAATTTCTAAGTACTGTATGCAAGCATTTAGGTTCTTGACCTAATTAAATATTCATTACGCTAACTTAATTCATTTAGTAATTATTTTCAGATTATATATATAATATGGTTTCCCAGTAGTATTTCCAGGGGCTTATATACATATACTTAATGTAATGTTGTGGTTTTTTTTGCCAGTTCTGAGGCTTGAAATCAAAGCCTTAGCACTGTCCCTGAGATGCTTTTGTTCAAGGCTAGCACACTACTATTTGAGCCACAGCACTACTTCCAGCTTTTTCTGTTTATGTGGTGGGGAGGAATGGAACCCAGGGCTTCATGCATGCTAGGCAAGCACTCTGCTGCTAAGCCACATTGCCATTCTAACATCTTGGGTCTATTTATGAATTGTTCATTGTGCCAGTCCTGAGGCTTGAACTCAGGGCTTGGATGCTGTCCTTGTACTTTTGTGCTCAAGACTAGTAGTCTACCATTCGAACCATAGGTCCACTTCCAGTTTTTTTGGTAGTTATTTGGAGATGAGTCTCACAAACTTTCCTGCCTGGCTGGCTTTGAGCTGTGATTCTCAGCTCATAGACTCCTGAGAAGTTAGGATTACAGGTGTGAGCCACTGGCACTTAGCAGCTATTTTTTTTGTTTTATAATCTGATTGGAAAGATAATTTACAATATTTTAAGTGATGGACTGTTTTTCCTAAGTCAAGTATTTTGACATATTTTCTAGGTAAACAGTCATGTTGATGTAAAATATTACATGGAAATATGTTTATGTGTTTATTATGTGGAAGACAGCAATTTGCTTTCTATAATTGTTCATTCACTTGTGAAAAGCCTTTTCCTTCTGTAAATCAGTCTAAAGCTACAAAAATAAGTCCTGAACTATTAGAATCTTATTAAACCATGTATTGGGCACTCTCTCTTCTCTTCTCCTCTCCTCTCCTCTCTTCTCCTCTCCTCTCCTCCCCTTCCCTCCCCTCCCTTCCTGTCCCCTCTCCTCTCCTCTCCTCTCTTCTCCTCCCCTCCCCTCCTCTCTTCTCCCCTTCCATCCCCTCCCCTTCCGTCCCTTCTCCTCCTCTCTCCTCTCCTCTCTTCTCACACCACCTCTAGTAACAAGGTTTGAATTCAAGGCTTCATCCTGCCATGTATGCCCGCTCAGCTGCTACTTTGCCACTTACACATCTAGCCCAGCATTTCACTGGTTAATTGGAGATGGAGTCTTTTGGACTTTACTGCTTGGGCTGGCTTTGAACCCTGATCCTCTGGATCTCAGCTTGCTGAGTAACCAGGTTTACAGGCATGAGCCCCAGGTGCCTGGCTAAATCATGTGTTTTAATTTTAACCTGTTTTGTTATGTTCAATGTACACAGCTTAGAAATATGTGATGACAGTAATTTGTATGCAGCAAACTACATTATTCCTACAGAATTAGAGAATTAGAGGGCACATTTTGGTCATGAGGATTTTTTTAAAAAATAGATGAGTAGAACCCTTGAAATGACAATTAAAAAAATAAGATGGCCCAATATGTATATGAGGAAGTATGATGTAAAACACAATTTAATGAGTTGTATGGTCCTAGTTGCTATGAATACTGAGGATCCAAAAATGAGGTCTGAGCTTTCATACAGCTCAGCTTTATAAAAATTGCTGTTAATTGATCTTACATTAATTATCTCATTTCATTGCTAGAACAACCTGAATATTAGATTGGGTAAGTGTTGAAATCATAATTTGCATATAAGAAAACATAGCCTAATATATGAAACTGTAACCCATCTGTACATCACTTTGACAATAAATAAGTAATTATTAAAAAAAAAGAAAAGGAAAACACATAGAGAGGCTGCTGGCTACTCCAAGTGGAGGTGATGGTGTCTTTCTAATTATAAGGCACATGGTAGCTGTGAGGATTATTCTAAAAAAAGTTTGCTGATAAAAGATGGCCTTTAGAACTTTTGATAACATTGAAAACTACTAGGTCAATCATGACTGGTCTCAACCAACTAATTATGCCTATTTAGAAGTAACAATTATTTGAGAGGATATCATCTTGACAGCATTTTCTATTTTCTGAAAAAAAAAGAAATGTAAGGTTAGACTCCTTTTCTCTATACTGATGATGATATAGGAGCTCAATTTAGTTCAGTGCCAATGTGATCTTCTGAAATACGACCTATAAAGTTCTGCCTGATGCTTTGCTCATTTGAGCTAAATTTAAAAATTCAAATGCGAGGGGCTTTTAAAAAATAAGTAAGGAATATATTTCTAACAAATATTTAATCTCTTATTGGAAAACTAGCACTTTGTTGATTCTTTGTTTTTGTTATTGTTTGTGTTGCATGAATGCAGGTGCTGTCCCTGAGTTCATTCACTCTCTTCCTCTCTCTCTCACTTACTCTCTTTCTTTTATCTTTCCTTCCTTCCTTCCTTCCTTCCTTCCTTCCTTCCTTCCTTCCTTCCTTCCTTCCTTCCTTCCTTCCTCTTCGTTCCTTTGCCAGTCCTGGACTCAGGTCCTGAGCAAAGTTGCCCGCAGTTTTTTTTTTTTTGCTCAAGGCCTCCACACTACCACTTGAGCCATTGCTCCACTTTTTGCTTTTTTCTATGTATGTGGTGCTGAGGAACCGAACCCATGGTTTCATGTATACAAGGCAAGCACTCTACCACTAGGCCATATTCCCAGCCCTTCTTCCTTTCTTTTCAAGGCTAGTCCTCTGTCACTGTGAACCACACTGCCACATCCAGGTGTTTGTTTTCCTTTTTGTTTTGTAGTTAACTGGAGATGAGACTCTTTAAGAGACATTCTTGTCCTCATTGGCATTAAACCATGATCCTCAAAGCTCAGCCTCCTGAGTAGCTAGGATGACAGACAGGCATGAGCCACCAGCACCCTGCACATTGGGACACTTCTAAAATGTAGATCTTATGCTTAAATACCTCTTCTCCACTGCCTTATGGAAGGAGCCCAAGTTGACCCCAGCCTTTTTAAAATTTTCCTAATACTTATAGCATTCAGCAATAGGAATTCCTGGTTTCTAGAAACTTGTTTTCTTCCTGCTTTTCTGTCTCTGTCTCTTCTTCCTGGAATCTTCCCCATTCTTGTCTGCCTGTCAAATTGCTACCCAGCCTTAATGACCTACACAGACGTCAAGTTGAAATGATAAGCACTCTCTTAAATCCTCCAGGTAGATCAGAAGCTGTGCTAGTACTGGTTATATTGCTCTTCCTAATAATGCCACATAATTCACATGCAGTTTGTTTCTGAGCTGGTCTGTCTCCCTTGTGTCTTCCTCTATAGCACATTTGTATCAGAGTTCTATGGAGAGTTGGGAAACAGATCTCAATGAACTCGTGTTCCAATAGGAGGTGATTTGGTTCATTCTAGCAGATACCTCTATTGTCTATATCTATTAGATAATGGGGTTGGGTTCAAGGACTTCCAAATGTCATTCTTGCCTTCAAATTTGGCCTTGTAAAACAATTTATTTTAATAATAGGACACAGAAGTTTACATTCTGTTATATTTTGTTAAATGGAGATACTGTAATTCTTTTTTTTTAAATCTTGAAGTCTTTGTACAAAGGAGTTGTATTCACCATATCAGTTGAGTACAATGCATCCCCTACCTTCATTCTCCCCATCTCTCCTAGCCTCATGACTTGCCTCAGCTTTCTTATCCTTAAAAGATATGTACAAAGTACCCCACGTGTGGGTAGAGAATGTTACAGGTTGAACAATACTGAAACATATTGCATCTGAGAATGAAGATGGCAAAACAAAACTCAGTGAAAGCTATTGAATAATAGGGGTTGAGAGGGCAGGGAATGTGAGAGTAAAAGAAGGATTAATTTAACATACTGTATCATCATTTATAAAATCTCTTTTAAAAGGTGCTAAATTGAAGAGCTCTTTTTCTGCAAGTAGTGTTTGCAGTAAAAACGTTGTTCGAATTTTGAGATGATTTTCCCCTTTTTATTAATATAAAATTCAGTACAAATATTGTAAAAGTTAAATAATTTTCCCCCAGACTCTCAATGTTCGATCTTATAATGTGAAATAGAAAGGAAATCAGCATGCAGAGTAACTATGTTGTGAAGGTTTGAAAATAATTATATATATAAATAAATGTACTCCCTTGAAAGACACTGGTCAAATTTCTCTTCTGCAAAGTTCATAGTATATGATGTGACAGTACTATTTAATATAATTAACTACAGAGGTTTAGTAAATGTTGCCCTCCAAAGAAAAAATCCAAGATGGTAGGTGGGATTTTCACATTACGGTGAGTACAGTGTTGAAGTAGACATAGTTGGTCTCCTGGGTGTGCTTTATCACTAAATGCAAGAGCTCCACTCACCTAATTTATTTTAGCAAGGGAAAGACTATGCTCTTGAATAGACACTTAGGTCAGAGAAAATAAGTTCAAAAGAGTTAGTTTCAGCTAGGTAAAGTAGGATTTGGTACACTCGGCATTTTCTCTTCCAATTTTTTCTAGCAGCCAGCATTATTTTTAATGACCTTCATTAAATTTTTACAAATCAGCACTGCTTATCCATGTTCTTAAAGATTTTTGCACTTAAATGTTTTGGAGTAAATACCAGTAACATAAATAGTGCCATATTCATAATGTGTCTAAAATAGTATGCTGGTTATTTCCCCCCACTTAGGTAGCATTGGTGTAGCCAGTAGAAAGGACTCAGTTGGAGGATCAGAATTGTTGGAAAGTCTGGCTCCACTGTTAATGAGTAGTTTAGGATTGGAAGGTCTTTAAGTGCTTCCAGCCTAAGTTACCTACTCCATCAAAAATAGAAAGAGAAGCGCCTCTTGATGATTAGCAATACTGCATGGAGCTCTCTAGAACTAATACAGCATCTAAGGAATTAAGTCTATAATCACTGCCATAGAATGACGCTAGTTAAGAGGTATGTTATTATGGTCTTCAGAGTCAAAGTTTTAATGAAAGAATTGTATGCTACAGGTTTTCCAGTGCCCAGCCCATGTTAGTCTTAATAAATACTAAAGAACTGAGTTAGTAAAATGGTGTGCAAAGAATGTTTACTTGAGCGTCTCATTGGTGCCATATGGTATAAATATGAGTAGGATAACTGCAAAGAAGCTTCAGAGTGGAGAAGTATCCAAATATCCTCAAATTCTCGAGCTGTCCAGAAAAAGAACTTGGCTCCATTCTCCAGAAAGTTCCAACAGAGGAACTTGCCTCCCAAGGCTTCGGCTGAGGATAGACATGGTTTCAGGGGAAGGTGGTCACTTCCAGGAAGGTCCCACTCTGGTGGAAAATGGTCTCCTTGTAAGGGCAGGAGTCCTGTGGGGCCTCATTCATTGTGGAACCTTACTAAAACCTGGCTGGCCTCGCCTGAGCAGGGAAAGCACGCCATGTTTAGCATTTACTCAACTTTGCTCATTCATACTAGGGTATCATGATGGACCCTGAGTCTTTTTCTGTTTCATTAATTATTGAATTAGGTTTGCGTGTATCTTTACATGTTTCATTTTAGAGTATGTTGTGCCTGTTGGGTGCTTGAATTCAGGGCCTGGGAGTGGTCTGAATTTTTACTTTTTTAAAATCAAGATTAGTGCTCTACCACATGAGCCACAGCTCTACTCAGAGGCTTTTTTTTTGACTGGTTACTTGGTGATAACAGGCTCACAGTCTTACTGGTAGGGCTGGCTTCAAACGGCAACCCTCAGCTCTCAGCCTCCTCGGTAGCTGGAGTGTAAGCATGAGCCAATGGTGCCTAGCATATTTTGTTAGTTTTTGAGAAATAGCTCATACAGGTTAATTGAAAAGCAGTAAAAAATTATTTTTTCTTATTCTTTAATGAAACAGCTTACTTAACAAGAAGAAATTCCAGAACAGGTATCTTGTGTGTTATGGAGAGGTGGTCTATGTCCATGCATAACAGTGGCTTGTTTTGCTCGCTTTGCATTCTTGGATACTAGACATTGCTTTCCACCTCAACAGCCATACTTTACGGTATGAAATATATATATATATATATATATATATATATATATACACACATATATATTTATACATATATATACATATATATGTATGTATTACTACATACGTAGGAATCATGAGGATGTGGGCATACATTCTTTTTCTAGCAGAGTTATTTTGTATAATGAAGTATTTTCTCTGCAGAGAAATCAAAGGAAAACGGTAAATGCTAAAATTATTGCAGATGTTCTTTAGTCACCCAAATATCTTGATGCTGATGCTATTTCCTCTGTATTGTTGCGTGTTCTCCTTGTAATATGTTACAGATAGAAAAGCTTTTTTTTTCTGGAAAAAAAATGCTCCGAAGTGAATTTTCAATCAGTGTGACAACTTAATTGCAGTCCAAATTTTATGGCGAAATAATTTCAACATTTGAAAGTTTTAGATTTTTCCCCGAAATAATTTCTTGTTCCATGTACAGTTTTTTCCGTTACTAATGAAGTGATCTTGATGAATTTGTGTCAGAAATAATTAAAGTCACAATGGGCTAGATCCAAACAGCAGATGAACAGTAAGAACAGGACTCCAGTTCTCTTAGGCTGGCTCATCCAATGCTATCCATAAGGCAGATACAGGAAGTTATGCTGACTCAAGAAAAAGAGCAAAGAATTAAACGTTTTCTTATGCTGAAAATTACAATGGGATTTTATTTAGTTTGGTCAAGAACACTGTGAACATTTTTTTTTTTTGAGCTTTTCTCTAGTTTCCTTATTTTGTGGTGGTCTTCAGATTACTAGATCTTTACAAATCCACATGAATAAAGAACATTTACTGTTCTGAATTGAAATAGGTTGTTTGTTTGTTAGCTACGACTTACCTTTAAGGTCGCTAGAGGATTTAATTTGACTTGTATATTAGACTTCATTTTTAATGAGTAGAAATTATACTGGAAGGCAGGGTCTGGCTGTGTTGCCTTGGCTGGTATTAAGGCAAAGTGCTCAATCAATTCTTCTGTCTCAGAGTCTGGAGTCACTGGGTCTGAAATGTGAGCCCCGGTGCCCCAATACCCAGCTTCATTGCATTTCCTTATTTTCCCAGGTATAGGGATGAGAATTTGATTGTGTTTGTCACTGAGTGACAAAAGAATTGGGAGTGTGTTTCATCTTCCCCCTCTTCTCTCTCCTTCTCTTCACCTCTCCTTTGTCTTCCCATCCCCTTCTCCCTTCCTTCCTTTCCTATTCCTCTCCCCTCCTTCTCTTGTCCCTTCCCCTTTCTCTCCCTCTCTTTCCCCTTGCCCCTCTTCTGTTACCTTCTCTCCCCCTCTCCAGCTTTCTTCTTTTTCTTTTTTTTTTTTCTTTTTGGCCAGTCCTAGGCCATGAACTCAGGGCCTGAGCACTGTCCCTGGCTTCTTCCTGCTCAAGGCTAGCACTCTGCCACTTGAGCCACAGCGCCACTTCTGGCCATTTTCTGTATATGTGGTGCTGAGGAATCGAACCCAGGGCCTCATGTACACGAGGCAAGCACTCTTGCCACTAGGCCATATCCCCAGCCCTCTTATTCTTTTCTTGCAGCACTGGGAATCAAACCCAGGGTCTTGAGCATGCTAGGCCAACCCAAATGGAGGTTTTTCTGATATTATATTTGGAAAAAATGACTGTGTTTTTCAAATATTGTTAATCCCCTAAAATTCTCATCCCCCAAACACAATAATCCCAAACCCTATGGAAGTTCACAGCCAATTAAACTAGATGTAGTTGAGTATTTGAGTTTGTTCTTCTCCATCATGAGATTTAGGATGACCTCAGATGTGGGCCATGCACTTAATCTGACAAAGGCACGGGCCATACAAGCCTGGAGAGGACTTCCAGAAGCAGGTTGTCCAGAGTCTGGCTTGACATTATAACTAGATTATAACTGTAATTTTGGGTTGGTTTTCATCAGACGATGACATGCAATTCAGCTATACAGAAAGAAATGTGTATCCACAATTTTTGGTCATGTTCTGTGGCTGAGAATAGCCTGTGGTTTTTTTCTCCTCAACAATGAATACTGTTTCAGATGGTAGTTAAGATGATCATATTAATTAGTATGAGGGCATCTATGTAGTTATGAAATCTAGTCCTAGGTCATTAGGACAACATCCTCTGTTCACCATATCTTACAAACTTTAGTACCAAGAACATAAAAGTCTCTGGGATATTTTTAGGATGTTGGAGGTAACACATTAGAAGCCATAAGTTTAATAGGGGCATTGTCTCTTCAGAAGAGTCTGTCTATCACATGTGAAGATTTCTAAACCTCCCATGCCTTTGCCACATCATGGCGATGAATCCTAATGTTGTTATTCTCAAGTTATTTCTAAGTTTTCAACATAGTTCCACTGATAGTAAGAAACATTAGAACTTCCTGTTCTTTAACGTATACACCACAGCAAAGAAACATAGGCAAAGGTAGGACCCAGGAATCAATGCCTGTAACCCTAGCTTCTCAGGAGGGTGAGATGTGAGGATTGCAGTTTGAAGCTACTTGGGGCAAGAAAGCTTATGAGACTCTTATCTCCAATAAACTACTCAGAAAAATCTGGAAATGGCACTGTGGCTCATGTGGTAGAATGCCAGCCTTGAGCAAAAGTTGCTTGGGACAGTGCCCAGAGTTCAAGTCCCAGGACAAACAAAAACAAAAATCTCATGCAAGTGTAAGAATTTATTGATTTGGTATGAATTTATTGTAATAATCATGTATAAAGACAATATCATTGTTGAAAAAGACTAAAGAGAAATCAGTGTCAATGTGTTTGAAGAAAATGGGGTCATTTGATGTTTAAATCTGCCTTTGGCCTTTTTTATTGCATACAAGTTGTCTAGTCTGACATGTTAGGTTGTGTTGAATGCTCTGCTCCGGTTCTCTAATGGTACCAAATAGGGTAATAGATTAGAACTAGGAGAGATGAGCAGCTACAGCTCATATTTGCCTTGAAATCTTGAGCATTTTCTGATTAAATCCTGGGATGATCAGTGAGTCAACTTTTCTCAGCATACTAAACCATGATTTTCCCCCCATCTTGGTGACATGGTTGACATTGTAAATATCAAGTGTGTTTGAACAAGAGCATGATCCATAGACCTGGATCTGAACCTACTTCACATATGCCTTATTACAAGAAGACATTATAAATCGCCTAACTAGAAATTAGAAATCTACCTTTTAGCAAGTCTATTTTGAAGTTGGAAAATACTCGTTTTCCTCTGCAAAAGAATGGTCTCTGTAGCATCCAGTGAAATGGATTATCTAATATCAGAGATACGAACCTCAGACTCACAGAAGCCAGAAGGCATTAGTCGACCTTGTGCTGGGCTTAATGGGATAGCTTTTTAGAAGAATTTGGCCAACAGCACACAAGTCTAGCTGGGCATTATAAATCTAGAATGGCTCAGGATGAATTTAACCTCACTCCCCGACCCATCTTCTTCTCCTGTGTCTCCCAGTGAATGGTGTCATTGCCCAAACCAGACTGAAGTTGCCTCATTAAATTTTAATTTTGGAAAAAAATGGGATTAAGTGATGAAAGGTGCCAGAGAAAATGATGAATAATGGAAATAGGTAGTAACTACTGGCCTGTGTACATGTTAAATAATTGTTTATGTGAATGCAAGCACTTAGAATTACAAATGAATATCTTTCATAGTTGATTTCATTTCTGTGGCAATCTTAACTCCAGTCCTAAGGCACACAAAAATATGAGTGAGACTGAACTGTTATTGATTACTGATGTGACTCTACTGGTGTCAGTCAACAAATGGTGAGATTCTTCTTTTGTCAAACTATTGCTGAGACTGAGCCATTGTCAAGTGTTGGTGACACATTACTGGTACCATTCCTGCGGAGTCAGAACCAGAGCAATGTCTTCTGTAATTGAAATGAATCGACTTTGCCTTGGAGCTTTACTATACTAAATCAAACTAGAGATGGATGAACAGGAAATACTCTTCTGTCTCAGTGACAGAAATTGTCTGTCTACAGGCATTTCTCTTGGTCACTATGGCAACTACCCCTCCCCACACTTTGCTAGCCATTAAGATGTATCAAGACAGAGATGACCGTTTGCAGCATCAGGTATTTGAAATAAAAAGAGATTTGCTAGAAAGTTGGAAAGTTATTTCTTGGAGGAAAAGTGAGATCCTTAAAAACCTTAATTGACTTTTTTTCTTACTTGAAAAGTAGTTTGTTTCTTTCTTCAGTGACGGTGAAGCTGTGTGCATAGGACAATCCATGCCCTTCATGCGCCTGTGTTTAGGAATCTGCTCCCTGGCAGTGACCTGGCAGGGCAGAGTTACATAGACAAGCAAAATCTCAGTTCCTGCCACCTGGGGCAGGCAATCATAGTCAGGGAAATGAAACCTAAGGAGCAGATGGATTTCAAAGTGATTTGTAGACTTAAAAGTGATAGGAAAATATAGTAGTTTAAAAGTTTACCAAAGCAATCAGGGCTGGGAATGTGGCTTAGTGGTATAGTGCTTGCCTAGCATGCACGAAGCCCTGGGTTCGATTCTTCAGTACCACATAAACAGAAAAAGCCAGAAGCAATGCTGTGGCTCAACTCTTGGCATGCTAGCCTTCTGCAAAAGAAGCTCAGTGACAGTGCCCAGGTCCCTGAGTTCAAGCCCCAGGACTGGCAAAAAAAATTACAAGCAATAAATTAATAAGCATTACACAAAAAGTAAAAATATTCCAAATTGGTAGGCCATTGCTCTCAGAAAGAGTTCAGCGACAACGCTTCTGAAAGGGTAGTGATTGGATTTAGAATGACTATATTTAGGAATCAGTCATTTAAGTATGACAGGCTCTTCAGAGTAGATAGTCAGAATACATGGAGAGCCTTTTAGAGGCAGAACTTGGGCAGTTTGTTGGGATCATGGCAAAGTGGCTAAAAGCATAACGTGGAGGCTAAATGTTACGTGGTACCAATACAGTGTTTCCTATTTGTTGTTGTTGGGGGTTTTTGTATGACATTTAGCTGAAAAGTTAATTATAAAATCATAAAGTTAATACAATTATAACTAAAATTCATTGAGTGCTTATTCAATAGTGCAGTCAGGCACTATTTCAAGAGTTTTGCATGTTTTATTCTCTAATTATAGGGGATAAGCACTATTTTTTCTTAAAAAAATTTATTTCCATGTTTGCAGCTGATAAACTGAGGTACAGATAGAATAAAGGTCAGAGAGCAAGTAGTTCACAGCCACTGATCAAGTCAAGCAGATAAAGCTCATAGGGTTAGTTAGTGTCGTATGGGACAGCGGCTTAAAAGTAAAAAGGTGTCTAGAGAGTGTAAAGACTGGAAAAATACTGGATTTGTGACAGGGGTGTGGGGGGAAATCCCTTTTGAACTCTGCACAGAAGAGTCACATGAAACTATTTTGAAGAGAAGAAGCTGTGTGAATCCAGGGCACCACCTAGAAACCATAAGACCAGGCTACAAGTTTCTCAGCTGGGGAGTAAAAGTTTGAAGTAGAGTGAGGGCAGAAAGGATGGAAAGGAAGGCCTGGCAAGGGAATTCATTTGAACCCTGCTACTAATTGGTGAGGGAGAAGAAGGCATTAATGATGATTTGTATGCTTTTTTGGGTTAATGGTGATTGCATTAGCAGGTGGAGAGCCTGTTCTTTTATTGATTGAACTTCCTAATGCTGACCATTCTCAAGTACCCTTCCTTTGAAATTATCTTTCCTCCTTTGTGCTGGTGATAACTGTTGCACCTCATCTCTCCTCTCTCCCCACCCTCCTTCAGTGGTTCTTTTCTGAAGTTGGCACTCTTCACTATCCAATCTGGGACTCATTTCTTTCCCTCTCCACTATGCAACAGAGTAGATATGCTGTCCACTTAGCTTCAGTCTGAAAGCTGCACAATTTCATGGAGGAGACAGCTGGGATCCATTCCCCTCTTCACCATATTAGCTGTGGTGTGGAATAATAGTCTTTGATACTGTTTTGCTCGTGTGTGAATGTGAATGATACCTCCATAATGGAGTTTTTCAATGCACCGAGTCTAGAGAAAAGGCTCCCAACACAGTGGTCCCTTGACAAGTTTTATTTGCTCTTTTTCTTTTCTTCCCTCTTCCTCCTATCCAAATATTTCCTTTCAGTTGAAGTCACTTCCCTGATGGGGATTCCTCCTATGTTAACAGAAATAGTCATGGTTCTCGTTTGCTTGCCAAATGTTAAACTGTGCACAATCACCTTTCATAGACAAATAGCACAGCGATTGTCTTTTGGTTTCAAACATGGAATGAGTTAAAACTCTAAAAATATAAGAGATAGGAAACTACAACAGAGTTATAATCATAAACGGGTTGTACGTGAAACTACTTCAGACAGAGGGGCAAAAATTTATCTTCCAGTTGGACTCCAAAATACAGCATAAAACAAGCTGTAGGAACATAATATATGAAAGATAAAAATTTCCAATCCCCTTACATATCTCGAAATTGTATTTGTACAGATGTTATGAATGATACAATAGCTGATCTTTCATGTAGAGTAGGAATTTTATTTGATGAAACAGATGGTATTGAAAAAATTTATCTCAGCAAAGTACTGACTCATACAGAATAATATGAACTTTTTCATTTTGCAATGGGAGGGTAGATGAGCCTAAGTAAACTTGCTAAAAATGTATTAAAAAACCTAAGCTCTTCAAAATAAGCCCAGGGACAGTTCCCAGGCTATGAGCTTGAGCTCCAGGACTGGCATAATAGGAAGAGGAAGAGCAGGAGGATGTGGAGGAGGAAATGCTTAGGGTTAGCAGTATGAAGTGGGACTGTCCTGGGTTTATTTAAACTCCAGCCTTGCCATTTCCTACTTCTGTGACTTAATCCAGTTACTTAACTTCTTTGAGTCCAAGCTTTTTTCTCCATTTGAGAATAATAATATCATCATGTGGCATATGTCCTATTAAGTGGTTACCTTATATAAAGACATTCATTCAGTGTCTAGCAGAAGATATGTAGTAAGTGCTAGATATTGTTGAAAACTGGGTGTGAAGCAGTTGCAAGCCTTACTAATTAGGTGCTCTAGGGAAGGTTTGTTAATCTTAATTCCTCAGCTTTTTTCTCTCTTTCAGCCAACCTTCTCAAACTTTCTTGTAAGAACTAAAGGAGTTGTGTGTGTGTGTGTGTGTATGTGTGTGTGTGTGTGTGTATGTGTGTGTGTGTGCAGGTACTTCACACTTTATCTAGCCTAAAAGAAAACTGATATAGAGTCATAAAAGAAGTTGTGTGTAGTTTTATTAACCATAGTAGAAAGTTTAGACTTAATTTCAAATATTCTAAGAACACATTGGAAAGTTTTAGCTAGAAAAGTGATGTGCCATGTTTAGAAAGATCCCCTTGATTACTGTGGTGTTGTAGAATGATTGGGATCAAGGAGTGCAATGGGAGAGCCAGGAAGCAGGTTCAGACATGCTATCAATAACTGTGATGCTCAAAACCATGAAAGAAACAGAGACATACTCACTAGACACTATGTTGAAAATTAAGTATATAACTTGTGTGGGGGGAATGGAAGAAAACACAGGGAGAGAGCTTGCCGAAGGGGTGTCATTGTCTAAAAAGAAATGTACTCATTACCTGACATGTTCTTGTAATCTCTCTGTACATCACCTTTTAAATAATAAAAGAATAAAAAATTACAAAAATAAAAAATACAGGATAAATAGCACGTTTTGCCATCCATAACTATTTTCTGTATATTTAAATAAAATTTCTAAAGAAAAAAAAAACAAAAATCCTAAGCTCTTGTTCAAATATAAACATTACCTGTAAAAGGCTTTTCCCTGATTGAACTCATTTTCTTAGAGCCCATTCAGTATCTCATAGGTAGTATTCCCTCCATTTTTAATCAACATATTTATAAAAATCTACAGGTAAAATGATACATACTTATCAAGTACAACATATTTTACACATAGAGTGGTTAAATCTAGCTAACATATATATCGCAGATTATTATCATTTTTGTGGTGAGAACACTCAAAATCTACCCTGTACTCTCAGAAGGTAGATTAAGAGTTATGCGTAAGACCCAAATTTACAGGAGGCCTAGAGATTTAATTGCCAAGACTTCAGCAATGGTATTGGCAAATATCAAACTTAGGTCTTTGTAATTCTTAGACGTTTTGCCATGTTGCCACAAAAAGCTCATGAGCATTAAGAGGATTTCAATTGAACACTAGTCTGAAAAAATGAGGTTTTGGTGAAATTGGAAAAATAATAATAGGATGTGAGATTAAAACTCTGTTAATCTTTATTCTTGATGATTCTTTCTACTCCTATTCCTCTGAAAATCTAAAACGATAGAATCTCAAAATAGATTTCAAAAATTCAATACCTCTCAAATATTCAGATGAGATTATACATGCTTCCCAGTAGTAAAGAGAGGAACAAGTAAGTTATAAGAAATAGCCCAAATGCCTATGGTCTGAAGTCCTGTCGCACTCTTATTCTTCTCATTCCATACCTGTGGCTTTAGAGTAAGTTTTCTGTGATCAGCTGACAGAAGAAGAAACTGGGGCCTGCTTTACAGAACCTTCTGTGTGATATTCAGGCACCATGTAAGAGTAGATAGTTGTAGCACTTTGACTCTGTACTAGGATGACCTTGAAAGGACGCTGGTAAAGGGAAATTCTCTAGGTGGGCAGAACATTGAGCAGTGTCTCTGTTGGTTGGCTTACAGGGAGAAGGGGCCAGTTGAGTGACTTTATGGATGTATGAGCTCTTGTGTGAATTGTTTGGCTAGCTGGTTAGGGACTTAGAAGAGGCATGACTGGAAAATTGGTCACAAGGAAATTGGGGATGAGGTAGGTGGTAGAACTTGCTGAGTGGGCACAAAACCAAAAGATAACCTGAGTGGAGGATGATGTTTGTAATTAAGTGAAAAGATTGCTCTTTTTTGTGGCTAGAAATCATCCTTTTACCCATGCCACTCCTGTTCTTACACAATGGAGCCATGTGCAAAATGGCCATGAACCACTGGGTGGGGACTATGCATGGCTTCGAAAGCATGACTGACTCGCCATGCTGACCCAGCTATGGCCATTGCTGATTGCCCAGTCAGCTGACCAAAGAGATGAGTAGTGGTGGCTGATAGGGTACTGTTTTCCAGAGTGATAGAAGCTAATGATGGTGGATATATTTCTTCGGATCACTTTTGTCATAGAGCAGTATTTGTTCTTACTGGAATTCTCATTTCCTATATATACACCTTCCTTGCATGCAATGATTGTGATAAATTACCATCCATGGACGTATAGAATGTTTGATCTGCCATCATGGTATTCAAATAGCATTGCTTCTGGTCAAGGGACTCACCTTCCAGCAAAGGATAGACATAATGCTCATGGTGGTAGAATTCACTGGTTTGCTATGACATCCTGCAGCTGCTGGCAGGACAGTGTGGTGGAAGACTTTGTCATGATGCCATAACTCCCATCAAGCCTACCAAGCTTCCCCAGGAGACTGTGATACTGTGAATTGAATAGGTGGGATTTTTCTCTGAAATTAGAATCAATGGATTGAAGAATCATATGGTGAACATGGTAGTGACACCACCCACGATTACTCTTAGTGACCCATTAACACAATTTTTGTTTCCTGTTCCTATGATCTTACTTTGTGCTGACCTAGAGGCCTTTGTCCTAAAGGAAGGAATGTTTCAATCGGGAGACACAATGGTTCCATTGAACTGGAAGTGAATTCTGCTCCCTGGACGCTGTGGCTTTCTCATGCCTCTGAATGGACAAGCAAAGAAGGAAGCTACTGTGCTGGCTGGGGTGATGGATCTGTTTGCAATCAGGGGGTATCGGATAGCTACTTCCTAGTGTCTGGGTCCTAGAAGATCCCCGAAGGTGCCTTTTGGTATTAACGTGTTCTGTGATTAGGGTCGATGGAAAAGTATTTTTTTTTTTTTGCCCGTCCTAGGGCTTGGACTCAGGGCCTGAGCACTGTCCCTGGCTTCTTTTTGCTCAAGGCTAGCACTCTGCCACTTGAGCCACAGAGACACTTCTGGCTTTTCCTATATATGTGGTGCTGAGGAATCGAACCCAGGGTTTCATGCATGCTAGGCAAGCACTCTACCACTAAGTCACATTCCCACCCCGATGGAAAACTATTACAGTTACCATATCTAATGGACTATCAGTTGTACAGACCCTTTAAGAATGAAGGTTTGTATTACCTGGCCCAGTATAAAACCATAAGTAGCTTGGTGAGACAAAGGGAAAACAGAATAAGTAGAGAGAGAAAGTAATTATAAGTAACCACAGGTGACCACATGGGCAACTGTAGAAATAATTGTCAGGACTATGTCTTCTTTATTTACTTATGATTGTATTTGTGCATTTAGGAGTTTTCTGTGCACATATGTAAATATACTAAGCCAGTGTTCTCCTTAAGTTGCTTGTTATGTAACCTAAGAGGTATCGTAGTGTTAAGTGTTGTTAATTTGACATCACTTGCTTTTTTTTTTTTTTAATTCGGTTGGTCATGGGGCTTGAACTCAGCCTGAGAGCCTGCCCCTGAGCTTTTCTCCTTAAGACTAGCACTCTACCACTTTGAGCTCCACTTGTGGATTTCCAGTGATTAATTGGAGATGAGCATCTCAATGGATTTTTCTTCCTGGGCTGACTTTAAACTTTGATCTTCAGATCTCAGCCTCCTGAATAGTTAGGATTACAAGTGGGAGCCACCAGTGCCT
This sequence comes from Perognathus longimembris pacificus, assembly GCF_023159225.1. NCBI lineage: Eukaryota > Metazoa > Chordata > Mammalia > Rodentia > Heteromyidae > Perognathus > Perognathus longimembris. The sequence continues at coordinate 95,013 of NW_025959317.1, read as the reverse complement.
TGCCTGGTACATCCTATTATTGCACTTAAATGATTGGATCTTGTGAAGTACAAACATTGCCCATGTACTGGTGTGTTCCTTCTGGAGAAAGGCTAGTTTGTCTGGTTATATATGTATGAATTATGATACAAGGATGCTTGTTACTGTCAGTATTGGGAGATTGGGTATAATGTAAGATGATGTATATTGATAAATATGAGCAGATTTGTGGTAGTTAATTGGTTTATGTGTCAATTTAAGTTGGCCACAGGTACTGAGATACTTAATTCAACCTTATTCTGACTGTGTCATACTGATCGCATCTCATTAAAAACCTTTTGAGAGATATCTAATTTTATTTATTTTTTTCAATTTTTATTTTCAAACTGATGTACAGAGAGGTTACAGTTTCTTACATTAGGCATTGGATACATTTGTTGTACTGTTTGTTACCTCGTCCCTCATTCCCCCCTCTCTCCTCCCCCTTTCCCTTTCGCCCCCTGAGGTGTTCAGTTCACTTACACCAAACATTTTGGCAAGTATTACTTTTATATTTGTTTGTCTTTTTTTACCCTGTGTCTTTCAATTTTGGTATTCCCTCTCAATTTCCTAGTTCCAATACCAGTATACACGGTTTCCAATATACTCAGATAAGATTACAGAGATAGTGTAGGTACAACCACAGGAAGGTGATACAAGAACATCATCAATAATAGAATCTACAGATACATATGGGATATTGAAAGTAGTTACAACTGTGATATAACAATTGTTTCCATAACATGGAGTTCATTTCAATTAGCATCATCTATGTGTTCATAAGGGTATAGCTATTGAGCCTTGTGATGCTCTGCTATGACAGGACTAAACCTGTACTAATTATTCCCAATAAGGGAGACCATAGAGTCCATGTTTCTTTGGGTCTGGCTCACTTCACTTAGTATAATTTTTTCCAAGACCTTCCATTTCCTTACAAATGGGACAATGTCATTCTTTCAGATAGAAATATAAAATTCCATTGTATATATGTACCATATTTTCCTGATTCATTCGTCTACTGAGGGGCATCTGGCTTGGCTCCAGATTCGTGCTATGACAAAATGTGCTGCGATGAACATTATTGTGCTGGTGGCATTACTGTGATTTTGTTTGTGGTCTTTTGGATAGATACCCAAAAGTGGGGCTGCTGGGTCATAGGGGAGTTCTATATTTAGCCTTCTGAGGAATCTCCATACTGCTTGCCAGAGTGTCTGAACCAGTTTACATTCCCACCAACAATGGATTAGGGTTCCCTTTTGGCCACATCCCCTCCAGCAATTGTTATTGTTAGTTTTCTTTATATAGGACATTCTTACTGGGTGAGATGGAATCTCAGTGTTGTTTTGATATGCATTTCTTTCATGGCCAGTGATGTAGGGCATTTTTTCATATGTCTCTTGGCCATTCTCATTTCCTCATCAGAGAAGTGTCTTTGTAAATCTTTAGCCCACTTGATGAGGGGGCTATTGGTTCTTTGCGGTTTTGTTTTGAAAGAAGGTAATTTTTTAGTTCTGCATATATTTTAGATATGAGGCCTTTGTCTGTTGAATGTCCAGTAAAGATCTTCTCCCAGTCTGTGGGCTTTCTGTTTATCTTGCGAGCTATGTCACTTGCCGTGCAGAAGCTCTGGAGTTTGATGCAGTCCCATTTGTCCAACCTTTCTTTGATTTGTAGCGTTTCTGTGTCTTTGTTAAGGAAGTTCCGTCCTGTGCCAAGGAGCCCAAGTATTTCTCCTACTCCTTCCTTTAGTGTTTTCAGGGTGTCTGTTATGATTTCGAAGTCTTTAATCCATTTGGAATTGATTTGGCTGCCAGGTGACATATAAGGATCTAGTTTCAGTTTGTTGCATGTGTTGAGCCAGTTTTGCCAGCACCACTTGTTAAAGAGGATATCTTTCTTCCATACTATTGTTTTAGCTCCTTTATCAAAGATTAAGTAGGCATAGTTCTGTGGGTTCATTTCTGGGTCTTCAATTCTGTTCCATTGGTCTTCAGGCCTGTTCTGGTGCCCATACCAAGCTGTTTTTATTACTATAGCTTTATAATACAGCTTGAAGTTGGGTATTGTTATTCCTCCAGCAATGTTCTTTCTGCCTAGGATTGTTTTTGCTATTCTAGGTCTTTTATTGTTCCATTTGAATTTCTGGATTGCTTCCTCTATTTCATTAAAAAATGGTGGTGAGATATTAATGGGTATTGCATTGAATTTGTAGATAGTCTTTGGCAATATTGCCATTTTGATTATATTAATCCTCCCAATCCAGGAGCATGGGAGGTTTTTCCATTTCCTTACTTCTGACTTAATTTCATTTTTCAAGCTTTTAAAGTTCTCATATCTAGTTTAAAGTCAAGAGAACCAGTAACCGGGTACTAGACACCTAGGTGCCCATATTCTTAGCTGCTCTGGAGGCTAAGATCTGAGTATTGTGGATCAAAGTCAGTGTGGGCAGGAAAGTCTGTGAGACCCTTATCTGCAATTAACCACTAAGAAGCCAGAAGCTGAGCTCTGGCTCAAATGGTAGAATAGTAGCCTTGAGCATAAAAGCTCAGGGGCAGCACCCAGAATCCTGGGTTCAAGTCCCAAAACTGGCACCAAAAAAAAAAAATGACAAAGCCAACTACTTACTGACAACGAAGAGCTCATTCATCTAAGCATGGACCTAGAATTCTAAACACTAACCCATTACTCTTCTTACTAGATACTCATCTCCTGAAATCAAAAAGGCTTAGGGTCCTTTTTCCTATTTATTTAGCCCATGTAGCCTCAGTATTTTCTCAAAAAGAATCAAGATTTTCTTTTGGTAAATTAGACCATTTGAACCAAATGATGGTAAATTAGAAAGGTATGTGAATTTTAGCTATTCCAAACTATCAAAAACACACAGTAACCCAGTTTCCTTGCTCACAAATAACTTTGTTGATAGATGAGAATCGGATACTCATTGGAGCCATTTTAATGAACCCGTAAGATTTAAGAATAATTCATATACTAAAGTATTTCAAAACAGTTCACTTGAAACACTTAAGTTATAAATTTTGTAATTTAATGTATTTGTTTCTTTTTAGAAAACTCTATTAGATAGAAAGATGAAAGGTGAAGTTGAATCTCATCTTGATCAAATTGTACCACATAAAGTGTTAACATTGGAATTGGGATAATTTGCTATGTTGCACTTATTTACAGTTTTATTTTCCCTATTTTTAGATGTTAAGATTGACTTTTAATTGCAGAGAATAAGATTATTGCCTTTATATAATCAAACTTCTAATATATATCGAGCCTTTGGTGGACAAAGTCTAGCTCATGAACGCACTCATTATCAAAGGAGATGCATTATGCTTTGGGATGTGGGAAGATAATGGGGTATTATCACGACATGAATCTTGGATTTCAGTTATATATATGCATATATACGTATGTATATATACATATATATACGCATATGTATACACACATATATATAGACACATATGTATATGTGCATATATAGAGAGAAAGTTTATTAGGAGAGAGCACATGTAAGAATTACAATGTATGAGGATCATTGTGTTTCATAAAAGAAGTCCATGAACAGCATTCTATGAGACTTGGGAGAAAAGAGTTGTTACTGTTGCCTGAGAAAGGTTCATGGATATCTGTCTAGAGGTGCTGGCATTTGATCTCTGATCTTAAAGCCAAACTAGATTTGAACAAGAGAGTCTTTGAGGGTTTCAGTCATGCCTATGAATTAAAGTGGGTAAATGATCTAGTCTTTACACAATGTCTCGCACCAAGTAGAGTGTCAATAAATGCATGAGGGGGGCTGGGGATATAGCCTAGTGGCATGAGTGCCTGCCTCGGATACACAAGGCCCTAGGTTCGATTCCCCAGCACCACATATGCAGAAAACGGCCAGAAGCGGTGCTGTGGCTCAAGTGGCAGAGTGCTAGCCTTGAGCGGGAAGAAGCCAGGGACAGTGCTCAGGCCCTGAGTCCAAGGCCCAGGACTGGCCAAAAAAAATAAAAAAATAAAAATAAATGCATGAGGATTAAGTGCATAATCTGCAAGTTGACTGTTACTGCCTGCTTGTCTGCCTTGTGAATGATGTCAGAGAAGTCACTGGAGAACATTTTCCCAAGAGCTAACTTGCACAATGTTTCTTCACTTACCAAGGGCTTTAACTGCTTTGCTTCCCCGTATTCCAATTCTCATAAACATTGGCCACCATGCTTTGTCTCTAAAACATGGTGCAGCTGCTGGGTGGTCCTTCTACCGACCCCTAACAGAGTCAGCTGTTCACCAGAGAGTAGGATTGATGTCTGACCAACAGATGATCCCATGCAGGGAATGAGAGGAGAGGAGGGGCTGCTGGGAGGCAATTCGTGCAGTGGCTTGGCTTGATTGTATTAAACGGGTAGAGATGGATGGAAGCTTAGTTTCAAGCCAGTTCTGAAGATAGGTAATTTGTGTCAAATAGTTCTGAAGTGCTGTATCCATGGAGGGAAGTGGAGTGGAGAGCCGAGTCCAGTGCCATTATAGATTACATGCTTACAGCCTGGGTAGCAATGAGATTTTAACCTTCACATAGGACCCAGATATTCATGACCCATGTCATCAATAGACCAAGGTTGGTATAGGTTAAAAAACTTCAAACTACCTTAGCCAAGGACTAGACCAGTCATCGTTTTAACAATTCTGTAGGATGTGTGAAAGGGGAAGATGATTTTGACAGGAAGACCGTAAGTGCTTTCTCAGGTGTTTCCCCTCTCTCTAGCATTTGTCTCTCTGAGTGTTCTTCCTTGCTGAAACTTACATTCTCTTTTATGACATTTTTCTTGATTGTCTTCTTTTTCGCTGTTCTCTTCCCCTCAGAATCCTTTCTTCCTTGGGCTGGCAAGAACAGCCCCCATGAATTTTACTGGATCTCTCTCTCTCTCTTTCTCTCTCTTTTTTTTAATGTCTTGATATTGACGTTGTCCTCTGTTTGGAAGAAACTTCTGTGTTGACTTTCACCTCTGGGGTTTTGAGTTGTAGTTACAGGGTGGTCATCCCAAATAAAATGTGTTAGTTTCACCTTCTACATCGTACCTCCAAGACTGAATCTATTGGCTCATTCTATTCCTCCTGATAGCCGCCTACAGTTTTATTTTCTGTCTTGCTGTCATCCAGTTCATGCTTTTCTATAAGTCATCAATTTGTTACTTATATTTTTTTACTATCCTTGTGACGTAATTCCTTTCTTTTTTTCTTTTTTTTCAAATTTTTATTATTAAACTGATGTACAGAGGTTACAGTTTCATACATTAGGCATTGGATACATTTGTTGTACTGTTTGTTGCCTTGTTCCTCAAACCCCACTCCACTCTCCCCCTTACCCTTTCCCCCCCTGAGGTGTTCAGTTCACTTACACCAAACATTTTTGCACGTATTGCTTTTGTATTTGTTTGTCGTTTCTTACCCTGTGTCTCTCAATTTTGGTATTCCCTTTCAATTTCCTAGTTCCAATACCAGTATACATGGTTTCCAATATACTCAGATAAGATTACAGAGATAGTGTAGGTACAACCACAGGAAGGTGATACAAGAACATCATCAATAGTAGAAGCTACAGATACACATGGGACATTGAAAGTAGTTACAACTGTGATATAACAATTGTATCCATAACATGGAGTTCATTTCACTTAGCATCATCTTATGTGTTCATAAGGGTATAGCAATTGGGCCTTGTGATGCTCTGCTATAACTTGCCTAAACCTGTACTAATTATTCCCAATAAGGGAGACCATAGTGTTCATGTTTCTTTGGGTCTGTCTCACTTCATTTAGTATAATTTTTTCCAAGTCCTTCCATTTCCTTACAAATGGCATTTGTTACTTCTAAAGGCCTTATAGTTATTCCCAATCAGCATTGTATATAGCTTTATTTAGGCTCAAATGACAACTTTTAGGCTATTATGTCTAGTAATCTCTGAGCTGGTGTGTGTGTGTGTGTGTGTGTGTGTGTGTGTGTGTGTGTGTGAGTGTGTGTGTGTGTGTGTGCGCTCTTGAGGTTTGAACTAGGGCCTGGGCACTATAGCTGAGCATTTTTGTTCAAGTCCAGCGCTGTGCCATTGGAGCCCCAGCTCCCCTTTTGCTTTCTGATGATTAATTAGACGTGAGTCTCATGGGCTTTTCTGCCCAGGCTGGCTTCAAATTGTGATCTGCAGATCTCAGCATTCTGAGTAGGTTCATTACAGGTATGGACCATAGGCACACTACTTTTTGTTTTCAACAGACAAGAGCTGATTATTGAGGAACAGTGAGGAGAACTCTTACTTTTGAGCTGGTTTTGATTGCATTTTTTTTCTTCTTAAAAACCTGAATTGACTGCTTTTCCTTTAGTCCTTCCTGGTCTGATACTAAAAGCCTTTCACAATGGAGCTCCTTTCCATATTCCCAGATTTCCCTCTTTTCTTTTCTCTTTTTTCCCCTCTGTGATTTGTTCCCGCTAGTATGGAACACGCAAACAGCCTTCTAACTTCAGGCCTCTTGGAGGCCAGTTCAGATACTGGTCTTCCTGTCCAAAACTAATTTCTTCTTCCCCTGAACCTTTAGGTTACTTTCTAATGATAGCCCTTATTTCCCTTATTCTGCCCTTATTTCCAGGGCTGACTTTTGTGTACTTTTTGTGTCAACTTCTTGAAGGTTTGGCTTCATTTTGGTTTTGTGTTTCTGTCCTTCCTACACCATAAGACAGAGTCCCTGATGATTTAATAAGTTTGTAAAAAATATGTAAACTCATGGAGAAGTTTAATAGTGTCTACTCAGAAGAAATGAGGAGATAGCACGGTAGTTTCAGTCCGATAGAAACATTGAATTGGGAATCACTTTAATCCTAAAATATATCTAAAATCTTAAGATTTGTTAGTCAAGTATGCACTCAGAATTATGTTAATTTAAGTCATTTGTATCATTAGAGCTAAATCATTATACACTTAGAAGGAAAATCCAAACAGTGACTCCTCTCAAAACCATTTCAGAGAAAGCCAGAATGTTTTGAGATAGGATAGTATTCAACTATCACTGATGAGAATACCTTTTCTTCTTACATTGATTGGGTATTTACTAGTCAAAAACTCCTTATGTAAATAAAAACAACTTAGTCTCCAGAGTTTACCTTTACTTTATTTGCTTATTGCTAGAATTTGTAGTTCTCCATATCTACCACTGTTATATCACCTTATAATTTGGATTTCATATCTTTGTAAACCTTACAAAATTTGACGTTTGTCTGCATTAACTTGAAGACCATTGGAATATTGATAGTTATACGAATCATTGTTTAAAACATTAATTCTGAGAAGACAAATTTTGAAATAAATGCTGTCGTGGAATCCATTTTTGTGCTTAAAAAAAGTTTTCCTGTGACTTTGGATGCCCTTATCATAGTTAGTACTCATTTCGAGTATTATTTATGCTTTTACTCATCCAACTTTTTTTAGTATTTAATAAAATGCAATTAGCAGATCATCTGTTATAGAATGGTAGCTGTCAGCCCAGCGTTTACATACTTCAGTTCCCCATGGGCCAGAAAACATGACTTTCATTCTGTAGCCTTAGCCTTGACCCTGCCTGCTACAATGCCTTCTTTCTTCTGGTAGAAACACCTGCACAACGCAAGTCATCCTGTCAGTCTTCCTCCAGCCCTTGTGTTACAGTGTCATAGTTGATGTTCACAGGACCTCTGGAGCCGCAAATCCCTCCCCTGGCCATTCTGCTGGGGCTGGCTTGGGCCAGGTTTCTAGGCAAATACAATCTCCACCTCCCCTCCTGCTCCATCCTCCCACATCCTGGCTGAACCCGTGTGGGACAGCTCGCCCACCGCCTCAGCCCTTGCCAGTCTTGGAAGCGGCCAGTGTCTGGATCTGCCACCTCTCTCGCCCTCAATGTCATCTGTCTTCCTGACAGCACAAGGGAGATACAAGAAAAACAGGTCAGCAGATCCGGGCATTTCCTCCCTGGGCAGGTTTCCACTTACCTCTTGTCTGCCCTCTTGCCTTGGCCTCTCTGGCCCAGATCACTGCCTGCTACTTCCTGCTATTGGGCAGCCAAGGATTATACTGGCTATTGGCAGGAGCTGGCAATCCTGGTGCCCGTGGCTCACAGCCATATGTTTTAGGCTCCTTCAGGAAGCTCTGCTAAGACACCAGGGAAAGGGATATCTGACCCTTCCCTGCCGTGACCAAGGCACACTAGCACCCAGCAATGATATTCATAGGCAGCATCATCACTGTCATGCAGATCTCCAAGAGCAGAGGCAGCTAGGCATCAAGATCGGAGACCTTTGTGTAGAGGACAGCACAAGAGGGGAGCCTTTGCCATATGATTGGTTTCCGGGAACTTCAAAAAACAAGTAACGTGTAAACACTTTGAACTCCCTCTGTCCAACCTCATACCTGACACACTCATGCAACCGCACATGAACAAAAAATTCCTCACAGGCGAGCCAACTCTCTCTCTCTCTCTTTCTCTCTCTTCCTCCCCGCCACCCCCACATGCTCACTGTAACACACTGTGCCGGGTCCTCCTGGATCTACATCCACATACCTATTTACACATATGCAGACTTAGGCTTAGGAAGCACACTCTTGTACAGCATCAGGAACACACGCATGTAGGCAAGCAGGGGCACACACACGCACACGTGAGCGCACCCAGTACACAGTGGCTTGGAAGGTGCTAAGGGGTTTTCGAGGACTGTGTCCTACTTGCTCAAGTCCAGGGTGTTGTTCTTGTGGTGGGCGTGGCTAAGGAGCCCAGCGCTGCTTACTGGACAGTCCATTGGCACTTGTGCCTCCCCCTGCTGTCCTCACCAGTCTCCCATTCCCTGAACCATGCAGCTGCGGAGACCTGGGTAGCAACAAACTCTTGGGGGAAAGCAATCAAGGCAGAAATGTCAGTGTAACAGGACCACATGATTACGCCCCAGTAGTGCCCCCACCAAGGATGGCATTCGTTACCCCTCAGGTCTACACCCTAAAGCACAGCGCTGCACGCAGAGAATGGGGCAGGCCTGTGCCCCAGAATCCCTTGCCTCTTCTACTTGGTCCCAGGGAGATCAGCTGAAGACCATAGTACTTGAGTGGAGCGACTTCTCGCTCAGGTGTGTGAGGCTGGGCCTTGCGTGAGGGGGAGTTGCATGTGGATAGAATTTTGCACAGGTTCAGTCAGTCTACAGGATCCACCCTTACTGGTTATACAGTTGATTTGGGATGTGTGAGCCTCTGTGGTATCTATTTATTCAAATCCCTTCCTTGGTTTCTCTCCAAGTCTGTGTGTAGGATCTTCCCTCTGTCTTCCTTAAGGATTGCATGTTGCAATGGCAGTAGGGGCTTTGCCCGGCTGTTTAGTTTTGTGGAGTCTGGGCTGTCAGCATTCTCAGTTGTATGGAGAATATTCATTGTAATGCTCACATCTGTTTTTCATTTGATAAGGTTAGGCCTTATCAATAGAGAATGGTAAGCACTCTTAAAAGTGAAATAAGCCCATAGATTTAAAAATTCATTTAACTCGGAATTCTTTTCATATTAAATGTTTTAAAAATTGGAAAAAAAAGTTTTCCTTTGTTTTTTTTGGAGAGGGAGAGTTAACAGAGATTGTGCTCAGATATTGATGAATGGAGAATTGAAAGGGATTCCTTTAAAGATGACTTAGAATGCAGTAGGGAGAGGGTAGTTTTTCTGCCAGTGGAGAGATGCAGTAGTTGCAGCCCGAATGTGATAATGTATGTCTACAACATTGGCTGTTATTGATAGGACACACATTGCCATGAGCTGCACTGTTAATGCCAGAGTTTTGCCTTGGCTGTGCAGGGAGAGGGTGGTGATAGTTGAATGGTGAAGAAAGGTGTTACCCAAATCTATCAATCCATGTCAATGTTAAATTGATTTTTAAATTAAAAACAAAATTATGTCTTGAGTACTGTTAGCATTGGCTAAGATCCATGCACTTACATAAATGCTGTTTGTGCAGGCTATCAAACATTATTAACAGCCACAGAGGAAGAGTCCCTGAAGAACTCACAGAACTGGGATACTACTGCTAGCTCCTAATATATCTTCTTTTCCTACAGGAATCCTACGAACACATGGCTAAACTGAGAATCACAAGAGAAACACCTTCTGAGTGCAACTGTCCAGCAGGTAAAAAATGAAACTTAACTAGGTTCCATCTAGAGGAGAGCATTTGCAAACAAAAGATCATAAGCCTGTCAGGTCTACCTGTAACAGTAACAGAGAAAGAATGCAGACCCAACTTGCTTTAAGAAAATCAACATGTCTCCCTTTGACAGATGGTGAGTAAAGCCACAAATATTATTTTAAGCAGCATACCAGTGTCTGTGAGGGGAAAAAAAGAGCTAATCACCATGAAAAATATTGGGAAGGGGATATACAAATTTCTTAGTGTCCCGGATTGAAAAGTCATCTTCAATTTTATTAAATAACTTCAGTGTTCGTGGTGAACCTGGTCTGAATAGCTGTGAAGCCCTGGTGTCTAATGTTATATTAGTGCAGAGTTTTTTGTGGTTATTATATTCGCAAGTGATCTGACCTGTAGGTAAAAATGAAGACTAAAGGAAATTAGTTCTTTATTTTGTTCTCAGTACCTTGCCAGAAATATTCTTCCATGTTGTCCATTTTTCTGTGTAGTTATAAGAAACCATAGTGACAGTGTGTATTAGAAGGACAGAGACGAAAGGGTAGTGAATGAGCACCCCCACCCCCCACCCCCAAATCATTAAATCTTCATTCAGAGATTTCTGAGCCTTGGTTGTTGTCTGTAGACCTAACAATTTAAAAGCTCTTGGAATATGGCCAGGGGAAGGCATTTAGTGGATACAATATTATATAAGGCATCAAAACTCCCATGAATCTCAAGAAGTTCTTTAGATAAACATGGTGAATGTATTTATGAACATTCTAGGTTCTTTCATCCTTATGCATGGAAAATGAGTCTTTTTCTCTCATATGGAAGAGCTCATTTCAATGTAGTCATGTGCTTCATAATGACATTCAACCCAAGACAGGTCACAAATATAACAGTGGCCCCCTAAGATTGTGTAACCTAGTGATGTCATAGCCAGCTTAGTTTGTGTGAGTGAGCTGTGTGATGTTTGCTCAGCAGTGGGATGGCAACAGCACAGCCCTTAGAATACGCCCCAGTTATGATTAAGCTGCAGGTGACTGTGAAAAACTTTGCGGCTGCTGTTCACTGCTGGCTCACGCCTGTAATCCTGGCTATTCAGTAGGTGGAGATCTGAGAATTGCAGTTCAAAGCCAGCCTAGTCAGCAAAGTCTATGAGAATCTTATCTCCAACAAACTAAGAAAAAGCTGGAAAAGGCACTGTGGCTCAAGTGGTAGAACGCTAGCCTTGAGCACAGAGAGGCTCAGGGATAGCACCCAAGACCCTGAGTCCAAGCCCCGGGACTGGGGATAAAAAGGAATACTGCCTGTAATTTCTTATAGTTTGAGGTTGGTTTTTGTCTCATGATAACTTGTCAGGCACAGTTTAGACTTTTCAATTTTCAGGTTATACAGCATAAAAGCTTTTAGTATTTGTATTTAGTATTTGTATTTGACCATCTTTGAGATATATTATTTTTCAGTGAAGGCTTTTGATGAGAAGACAAAGCGTGGATGTTTGACATTGTGTGTTTCATCCTGAGTAGTTGAGAAAAACCTCAGAAGTAAGATATTCAAGGGAAGAACTTTTCCAGGACAGGAATGAAATCACAGCTGCCCCTGCCCCATAGAGATGATGTTAATTTCCCCGACAGTGGGTAGGGTAGGTATAGGACTTCACAAATCACACCTGGCAGGAAAGAGCATCTTTTGAACATACAAAAAAATCCAGTACACGGGCTGTGTGTATGTGGGGAGCTTAAATTTAATTTGGAAGATTCATAACAAACTTGGTAAAATGTTGAAAAGTGACCACACTGAGTTCTATTTCCAGAGGAGATACTATTGTTTTTATGATGCTTCATGTAGGCCAGTGATTGAACTCTTGTCATCTGGGAGAAAGCTATTATCCTTAAGAGTTTGCTGTATATTCCCTGGGATGATTATTACAGACTTTGTTTTTCCATCTTGCTTTTTTTTGGGTCAGTCCTGGGCCTTGGACTCAGGGCCTGAGCACTGTCCCTGGCTTCTTCCCGCTCAATGCTAGCAATCTGCCACCTGAGCCACAGCGCCCCTTCTGGCCGTTTTCCATATATGTGGTGCTGGGGAATCGAACAGAGAGCTTCTTGCCACTAGGCCATATTCCCAGCCCTGTTTTTCCATCTTAATGTGATAAATGAATAATAAACAGCAATTCTCTTGGGTTGTTGTTTTTTGGTTGCTCTATCACCTGCTTTCCTTCTTGCCACCACTAGAACTCTGCATTACATCAGTTTTTACCTGGCTCCTTGGGAGGGAACTCTGAAGGGGCACATTCAAACACACAGAACCAGATGGGGTTTTTGGTGAGTTACAGAAATAAACTCAGTTCTGCTTGTCCAATAACAAGACATCACCCAAACGCACGCTTTGTGTTAAATGTAAAAGATTCTGGAGAAAACCAGCTGATGCAGGATTATCTTAGGGAATGAGCTGGCTGGCCAAAAAGGCTTACAAAGAAGATATGGCACTTCCCACCTGATTTGGCTGGAACCTCTGTTCGCCATGTGTGACTAAGACTTGTCACCCAGACATCTGTTTGCAGGACAGAGTGAGACAAGTGTGACCTCAACTCAGTTCCTGTGGACACATGCCCATCCATTCAAGTTGACACTCTTGATGCCAGGCTGAGTCTCAGAGCCAAGGGTCGGTAGCAAAGAAGCAAAGTTGTGTTGTTTGTACTCACTGATGGCTTCTGCTAGAACTCAGGTCTTACTGGGGTTTTCCCAGGTAGCCTCTGTGGGAAGGCTTTGAGGACGATTTATTGAATGGCTTATCACAGTAGGAGAGGCGCTTTGTGATTTACTTTCTATAACTAGGAGAGTTTTAAGTGCTAGCAATCTTAGGATTTTTCCCCTGGGCAGTGGGACTCCAGAGCTAGAAGCCTAATAAGGAATCCATAATGAGCTGGATATGTCTAGACTGCAATCTTAGAGCTGGAATCCTACATCTAATACTAAATAATGGTGGACTGTGATCAAATGAATGCACTTCATTTTTTCACCAGGAAATAAAAAGACTAGAAATTCTTTCTCCTTTGTATCATTTATGTAAATTGTTTGGCATATTAGTGTTTAGAGCTTAAATATTACTTCTGTTTTTTTGTGTTGTTTTTTTTTTTTTTGGTAAGTTTCTCAGAAAGACTAGGCAAATTCTCATACCACTAAACCTGCACCCACAGTTCACTAGTCTTTTTCTTACATTCCTTCCTCTGCTCCACAGAGGAACAAGTGGGAAATATTGCAAAACTTGCTCAGAACCTAAAGCTAATGTACATGGCGGTTAGTTAAACATCTGTACGTCATTTATAAAGATAATCTTGCATGTCAGTATCTCTTGGTGTTGTAGCAGTGGAATTTGGGGTTTTTCATGATACCTAGTTTTGTCTCCAAAGTGTTCACCAAAATGACAGGGGAAACAGACCATTTAGACTAAATTATACCGGGTAGAAAGACTTGGATTTATTGGGCAAGGACTTAGTAAAGAGTGTCTTTACAGCTTCAATATGAGATGTTTACCAAAATGAGTGTCTTCTCCATCTGACTCGTAGAACTATTCAAATCAGATTTTTTTTACAGTGATATTTATAACATAAAATTGGACAGTCATTATTATATCATCTTTGTCCTCAGTAGAAAGGTATATTTACCTTTTTGGTAAGATCAAGAGACGCTCTAGAATACCAAAAGAAAATTTACTTTTAAGAACCCCAAATAATTCATCAAAGCTATGGTTAGCAGATTTGCGTTAGCAATGGCAGAGACAAGGAAATAACAGCTGCTATTTGTGGCTTGATCCCTGTCATACCTGACTGTCTCTAAGAAAGTAACTTGGCTCTTCACTATGGGTACAGAATTCTACTTCAGGTTGTGTTCTTTGGATCTTCCATGAAGTATGCATAAAGCAGGCATATTTACAGAAAGGTTTCTCTGTCCAGCCAATGAAGAACGATGGGAATGGATACACCATTCAAGTGATAAGAACTCATTCATCAGTACCATTGGCCTCCTCAGCCTATTAGGTATTGAAAAGATATGTCCCGGCCATCCCAGAGGACCATGCACAGATCATCACAGACAGGAGAAGAAGGTTCAAAAGGAGGTTTATTAGTGGAGCCATAGTTCCCATGGGAGAGGGAGCTAAATCGTGTCTGCACCTTATCCACGTGGCAGCTTCTCTCTCTGGGGATAAAGGGGAAGTAGACAGGTAGTGAGTAGGAGTGGCTCATTAGGTATGGGTGGATCTGGGGGCTAGTGGGAGGAGCTGAGGACCTGAGGCTAAGGAAATGCAAACAGGTATAAGAACCTCTGTGGTGTCATCCATGAAGAATAGGAAATGAAGAAAGCCACCTTGGCTTTTTCATTAACATGTTACACAATCTTGTGCAAATCATTTCCACATATGGCTTTTTACAAACTGGTCATATCATTGTAAGTAAGAGCTGGGCAATAACGACTTAGCATCTTAGTCAATTCTCTACCTAGCATAAATTCTAAACAGTACCAGATTTTGGGATTTTTTTTTTGGGGGGGGGCACATGAGGCAGACTTGCCCTGTATCCTCATGGAGTTTCTAGTTCCATGAAGATGACACCAAATGTTAATTTGAAAAGGACTTTCCATGTGGGATAAGCAAAATCAAGAGGAGTACATTTTGGAGCATATAACCTAAATCTATGAAATTTTTACAATATGGGAAGTTGTTTAAATGGTTTGGTGGTAGAGAAAGAAAACTATACTTATGTTTCAGAAATTCATAATAGAAGAAAATATGGCTCCTGAGAAAATCTGTAGGAATGGATACAAAGTTTGTTGGTTGCCTTTTGAATTTCTAAGAATTGATGGATAGGTAGATAAAGTTACACTGGTAGCTGATCTGCTGATATTCCAAATGAAAGAAACATGATATTTTTTTTCTTGGTCATGGGGCTTGAACTCTGGGCCTGGGCTCTGTCCCTGAGCTCTTCAGCTCTACTCCCTGAGCCACTTTCTAAACATGATTTTTAATATAGAATGGACAGCCTGTTCTATATGATGGTAGTCTACTCTATTCTATGAATAGTGAGAATAAAGTTGAGAACTTCTTATGTGGAGTGTTTAACAGCTACAGGTAAAAAGTGAGACTAGAAGCCATCTGGTGGTGGCTCAGGTATAATTCTAGCTTCTTAGGAGATTGCAATCTGAAGGTTGGGATTCAAAGCCAGCTTAGGCAGGAACTTCCATGAGTCTCTCACCTTCAATAGCCACCAAAAAGCCAAAGTAGAGCTGTGGCTCAAGTGATAGAAAGCCAGCCTTGAGCGAAAAAGTTAAGGGGCAATGCCCAGGCCCTGAGGTCAAGCCCTAGTATGAGCATACACAGAAAGTAGATACTTCTTAAGGTATCCTCTATACTTATGAAATGACTATTTACAAAGTGGGAGTAAATGCCAAAAAGCGCAAGTACCCCTCATTCCCAAGTGGGAGCAGTACAGATCCTGGTGATGGATTGAGGACGCCCCAGTATGGTGATGGAGTTAAATGTTCATGCTTGCTTTGAGATAGAGCAATCTTCCCCCTGGTGTCAGAGCCTTTGTGTTCCTTTGCTAATCCAGTTGACTTGACCATATAAAACTCCATGTCTTGCTGTATACATTTTCAATGATACAGAGAACAGAAACAGTTTTACCTTAAGAAACTTGAATAAGCAACTTGAGATGGTGAATGTTATGGAAATGAAAATCGCAGATATTCTCCACTTCCTGTGACACAGATCAGGGCACAGTGATGAGGGTGCCCCCACGAATATCCCCAGTAAGTATTTCTCAGGCCTACTGAATCCAAAAGGCTGGACATGACATGCTCAGTGACTTTTCTGCTGAGAGTGGACAAGGACAAGTTGCCTTTTGAAGGGGTGATCTTGTTTCTTCTCTTTTGTCTGCCTTGTTTACAAATGAAGAAGTTAATTCTTCCAATTCTTGCTCTGTGATGCTTGGCTTGGAACTTGAGGCCTTTTCCTTGCTTCATTTAAACCACCCCTCCAGTTCCTTTTTTTTTTTTTTTTTGGCTTTTGAGTTATCTTTGGATAGTCTTTTGGGCTGGCCAGCCCTCCCCTTCCTCTATCTCTTCCACCTTTCTCCATTTCCTCTGCCCTTTTCACTCTTCTTCCCCTTTAACTCCTCCTCCCCTCCCTCCCCTGCTTTTCATTTGATCAGGTGGTCTCAAGACTGTGCTCCTCCCACTTTTCTCACCTCTTTTCCTCCTCTTCCTTCTCCCTTTTCTTCCCAAAGAGCTCAGTGTTCCTCACTGAACGTGAGGAACCTATTCCTTAATCTGTTAGCACTAGGAAGTTGGGGAAATGCACAATGTAACCCACTGTGATATCATACATCACAAACATCAACATCTCTCACCCCATCCGTCTGCCTTAAAGTCTGAGATTTTTTTAAGCCTTTAAGTCATCCCAGTTTTTGACATGTTTCTGTGCATTTTTTCATTTTTCTTTGTGCTTTTTTACTTTTTGGTGCCAGCACCAGGGCTTGTACTCAGGTCCTGAGTGCTATCCCTTAGCCTTTGTACTCAAGGATAGTGGTCTACCACTTGAACCACAGCTCTGTTTCCTGATTTTTTGGTGATTAATTGTAGATAAGAGACTTTCTGGTGCATGCTTTCTTTGAACCTTGATTCTCAGAAATCATTCTCTTGAGGATTACAGACATGAGCCACTGGCACCTTCTCCTTTGAGCTTTTATTCTTCACACATACACACATAGAGTCTTGTCAACAAGTTGCTGCTGCCATTAACTTTTTAATATAGTTATTGTTAACACTAGAGTTTTGTTGATCAGTTAATGTTTAGCTGGCAAAATAGTATCTGCAACATAACTTTCCCCCAAATTACAATGTCCCTTAGTATCTGAAGTGGGTTGGCTCTACAACCCATGTGGCTAATGAAGTTCTTTTGATATAAAACAGTATAATACTTACATATAAACTACAAACATCCTTCATATACTTTGTCTTCTCTAGATTGCTTAAAGTAAGTAATATAATTGAAATAATGTGTAACTAGATTTTATACCATATTATAAGGCATTATGACAAGAAAACAGTGTGAATGTGTTTTAGTACAGATGCACTGCTTTTCCCTTAAAGATGTACAATCTGTAATTGGTTGAATTTGCATATGCAGAGTATTTATTTGTGCATTATTTATAGAAACTATGCTGTAAGAAAGTTGGTCTTTGGTAAAATGATGATGGTTTTATGTTGAAACTGAAATGGACACCATGAGGAGACTGTGAGTTTTGTGTCTGCATTTAAATGACAGGCAAGATCTTGAGAAATTACTAATATTGTAGCCAATATTGACTGAGAAATCCAATGCATTTCACAGAGAGAGTGTAAATCTGGCCACATTGTAACGAGTACAACAGAAGGAAAATTGAAACACTAACTTGTTCCCATTGAAATGAATGTCCACTGTCATCAGATGTTTGAGCAGGGAGTTGTGGATAGCTCTTTGGCCAAGCAAAGCACATTTTATACGTGTCTGGTAGGACATGCAATAGAAAGACACAGCAGCTCTACAAGCTATTGACCTTTGGTGAGTGATTGTTTTCCCTTCCATATATCATTTCAAACTATGGGCTTCAAGGAAGTCTGGAACATAAAAATGACTTTTTGTTTTGACAGACCTGGGGCTTGAACTCAGGGCCTGGACACTGAGCTTTTGCTCAAGGCTGGCACTCAGCTCTACTCTGAACTATCTGTTGGTTGGTGCTAAGTGTCTTGTGGACTTTTCCTGCCCAGGCTTGCTTTGAACTGCGATCCTCAGATCTCATTTCTGAGTAGCTAGGATTGTAGGCATAGGCCACCAGTACCTGTCTTCCTGACTTTTTCTCCTCTGTCCTTTGTCCTCCTCCTCAGGCCCCCTTCCTTCCTTCCTCCTCCTTTTTTCATCTTTCTTCTTTTTTCCCCTTTTCTTCATTGCTTTGCTTTCTGAGAGAAGTCAATGATCAGCCAACCATGAAATGGGAAAGTGGACCAAATAAGGCTGGATAATTTATTTGAGCCAAACAGAGGTATTATAATCTATTAAAAATATTTAGCCAAACACACTGTATCTGTGACTTTATCTCCTAACCCTGCAGACTGTCTGGTAGTTGCCCAGTACCTGAGGAAGGAAGGCGGACCCGTGAGCCTGAACTTTCCAGTCATGTCTTTGCAACTGGTAGTTTTTAATAAAAGAAAAACTCTAACATTGTGAAATTACATCAGTGAAGAAACCATAGCTTTTTATGTTCTTGTATATATTTTTCTTCTGTGCAACGTTATTCAATGCCCTAAATTTCAGCTACTTTTGAGATATTTTCTTGAATATTGAGATTAGTCTGGAAATCAGGCTAGGAATAAATGAAGTGCTGGTGTGGTAATAAAATTTATGTTACCATTTTATGAATATGAAAATGTCTAATTGTTATAACACAAGGTATCTTTGGATTAAGAAGTCTAGGACATTTTATTCTTTTACACCTTTCTTTTAAAGCAGGAAAACCTTTGCTTCTACCATCAGTCTTGAAGCAGAAATCCCAGAAAAAAGAATTATATAATCAGTCACAAAGAATTCCTACACGCTTCATATATCCCTTCCACATCATTTCCCATTTCTTACGAGTCTCCACATTGTTTAATTGTAATCATGTGCAACTAGCATTTTAAAGCTTCACACTCCTTTCACATTTATGGGATATGAGGAGAAGATTAAGAATGGTTGAAAATTAAGAATAAATACAGGAAACTTAAGAGTAGATGTAGAAATGCGACTCCACCAGGCTTTCATGGAGCACACATTACCTCAGTGGGCTTCATGTTGTGGCCATCCATATATAGAAGAACAAACTAGAAGGTGCACTCTCCCAAACAACCCTCATTCTAGTCAGGCCCCTCTCCTGTACTCTGCTTTGCAATTCTGTAGCAGGAATCTAAACTCTGGTTTCCTTCCATTGCATTGGTGTTGTTTGACCTGACTTTCCCTCAGCTTGGAACTTACGCATATGGGACTCAGGTGGCAGGGCCCTGCCTTTCCAGGGCCTGCACTTAGTATTCAATCTATTGTGGAGCAGAGGGATGTTCATGACCCATAGCAAAACTCCTCCCACGTCCCATAAAGTGACATGTTGTTTCTATTAAGGGATCATTTTCTTAAGTGAAATCATGACCAGTCATGATGGCATGGAAGTATACAGAGGCCAAGTGATATGTGTTACTTTAATTACCGAAGAAGTATCTATTACGATTCCATAATGGTTCAAAGAAGAATTTTAAGACTGAAACATTGGTTGTTTTGTTTGTTTAGTTCAGAAGTAATTGAAATGGAATATGTAAATAGAGTCAAAATGGACTTTTCCAAGTGAGAAAGAGAAGTCAATTGCACTTCGAAAGAAACTATATGACTATAGCAAGAAAGACATCGCCAATTAACAAATATTTATTTTCCTTTGCTATTCTCTGCTATTTATCCTGTTACATAGTAGTGGAATGAATTAGGAATAGAGTGATGTAGAGTGCATGGTTTTCCATTGCAACACAAACTGTATCTATCTATCTATCTATCTATCTATCTATCTATCTATCTATCTATCTATCTACCTATATTTTTGCTGTTCCCGGGATTTGAACTCAGGCTTGGACACAGTTCCTGAGCTTTTTTTGCTTAAGGCTAGCACTCTGTCACTTGAGCAATAGCTCCACTTCCAGCTTTTTGGTGGTTAATTGAAGAGAAGAGTCTCACAGATTTTTCCTGCCCAGGCTGGCTTAGAACCTCGATCCTCAGATCTCAGCCTCCTGAATAGCTAGGATTAATGGCTTCAGCCACTGGCTTCCAGCTTACTTTCCCTGTAGTCTTAAACTATGTAAGAATCAACTCTTTGGTAAGCTTTTTTCCATTTTTATGTTTATATTAGTAATGATTATTTTGTCTCCATTTTCCTATCTTATGATTATTTAATTAGAAGGCAATTGTTTAATTTTTATTTGATTAGTTATTTAAAAGACTGGTCTTTGGGCCTTTATATCATAGGATCCAAAGGTAGCACTAATGTCTGTGAACCTTAAAATTATACTATCCCTTTTTTGATGAACAAAGCTCATTAGAAACTGGAGCCTTTGGCTCAGGCCTGTAATCCCAGATCCTCATGAGATTGGAGGATTGTGCTTTGAAACCCGCCCTGGGCAGGGAAATCCATGACATCAATCCTCCATGAACCACCAAAGTACCAGAAATGGTGCTATTTCTCAAGGGGTAGCATGCCAGCATGGAGTGACAAAGCTAAGGGACGTAGCCCAGTCTCTGAGTTCAATTTTCAGTGCTGGCTCAAAAACCAAAACCCCACCAAAACACAAATGACCTGAAAGACTCTAGTCCCTGTGCGTAGGAACTAATAATTTGTCCTACTACTGTGAAGGGAAGAGCTTCTGAGTTCTTACAAAAACTATCTTTAAGTATTTGTGCAAAGGAGTTGCCATTTGACAAAGCAGTTTATGAATATGGCCCATCTTAACCCACCTCACCCCTTTCAACATTCTTGCCCCTCCTTCCTCTGCCCACACTTTCCATTTTCTTACTTTTGTAGTATGTACAATGAATTCTTGACTACATTCCCCCGCTTCCCCTTCATTTGTCTCCCGCTCTCCCCTTGCCCCCACTTGATGAGCTGCTGTTTTTCACCCTTATGCTTTGGGAAGTAATCATAAGCACCACCCCCCTACCCCAGTTCTTCCTCAGAACTTTCTAGATTCCTAAGAGTGGTCATTGTAAATGTATAACACAAGAATAAATAGGATAGCAAGATATGAGAGGGTTGAAGACATGCTTTAATCATTAGACTTTGTGATTCGAATAAACAACTGTGGTTGAATAAAGACACTGCACATTCCTGTTGGATATTTCTCATAGAGTGAACACAGTGCTGTCCCAACTCTTTTACTCTATTTAAGTTTTTGGCTCATCACTGGTATTTGTTTCATTATCTAACAAAAATATCGCGTGTCTCTTGTTTGCAAAGGCTGCAGAGGAGGGAATGCTTATTCTATGTGTAGAGAGAGAAGGAAGGCTGTAGAGATGTTTGTACTTGTGCAGAAGCCATTTTTTTAAATAAACGCAGGATATGTTGTCCACCTCCCAAATTTTGCACTACTCTTTTCGCTGTCCTAGCTTTGACTTTTTTTGTTGTATGTTCTCATTTGGTTATTTCCTTGAACATCCCATCTAATTTCCATCTTATTCATTTTTGTGTTGCAGCTTCTGACAACTGTCTTAAGTCCACACTTCTCTAGATTTTTATACCTAGCAGCCATTTGGCTTCTACTTTTCCTTATCTCTCTCTTCCTCTCTCACTACCTGTGCCTAATGTTGAGGTTATAGTATCCAAAATAGCTCAGGCCTCAACCACCTTGGTGTGTTCATGCTATCTGTCCCTTCCTGCCGCAGTGTCTGTACCTTTTGGCTGGTTTCACTCAGATTATGGCCAGAGAATGGCTGAAGTAAATAACAGGAATGAAGAAAGGAAATGTATGGTGATTAGCAGTTCTTTGAGGGAAATGTTTACCTTTATTCACAAACAGTGTATGTGTTGGTAGTTTTCCTATTGCCAGAGAAAGAGAGTGTTGATTCTAAAAGTTAGTTTTTAACATGAGAATCTTAAGCATTATATGTCATAACTCTAAAAAATGTTAGGTGTTTCAGAATCTTTAAAAAACATTTATTGTCTTTTTTCTCCTTTATTGTCAAAGTGAAGTACAGAGGGGTTACAGTTTTATATATAATGCAGTGAGTACATTTCTTGTCCAACATGTTAACTCCTCCTCCCCTCCACATGCCTACCTCTTCCCTCCTGCTTCCACTTCCACCCACGAGTTGTATGGTTGGTTTACACCAAACGGTTTTGTGAGTATTGTGTTTGGAGTTGTTTGTATTTTTATCCTTTGTCTATTGATTTTGATATTTACTTTCTCTTCCCTAGCTCTAATACACGTATATACAGTATCCAGGGTACTCAGATAAGATACAGTGATAGTGGGGGTAAAACCACAGGAAGGGAATACGAGAGAAAATAAAATGGGTACGGATTCATATCGCATGTTGAAAATAATTACAATAATGATATACCACTTGTTTCCATAACATGGAGATCATTTCACTTAGCATCATCTTAAGTGTCCATAAGGGCATAGCTATTGGGCTATTATGACTTCGGCTTTGACTAGCCTAAACATGTACTAATTATTCCAAAAAAAATTTACTAAGTGAAGTGAGCCAGACCTAAAGAAACATAGACTGTATTGTTTTCCTCATAGGAAAAACATTTTTTTTTCTTATTTATTGTCAAAGTGATGTACAGAGAGGTTACAGTTGCATATGTTAGGCATTGGATACATTTCTTATACTGTTTGTTACCTCCTTCCTCATTTACCCTCCCTTCCCCCTGCCCCTCACCCCCCAGAGTTGTTCACTTGGCTTACACCAAACAGTTTTGAAAGCATTGCCTTTGTAGTCGTTTGTCTTTTTATCCTGTGTCTCTCGGTTTTGGTATTACCTTTCACTTTCCTAATTCTAATACCAGTATATACAGTTTCCAAAGTACTCAAATAAGATAAACTGATAGTGCAGGTACATCCGCAGGAAGGGGATACAAGAGCATCATCAACAGTAGAAGCTACAGTTACACATGGCATGTTGAAAGTAATTGCAGCAGTGATATAACAGTTGTTTCCATAAAATGGAGGTTGTTTCACTTAGCCTCATCTTATGTGTTCATAAGAGTATTTCTATTGGGCTCTTGTGATCCTCTGCTGTGACTAGACTAAACCTGTGCAAACTATTCCCTATGAGGGAGAGCATAGAATCCATGTTTCTTTGGGTCTGGCTCACTTCACTTAGGATAATTTTTTCCAAGTCCTTTCATTTCCTTACAAATGCGGCAATGTCATTCTTTGAGACAGAGGTATGAAATTCCATTGTGTATATGTACCACAATTTCCTGATCCATTCATCTACTGAGCGTTACTGGGTGGGATCCATATTTTAGCTATGCCAAATTGTGCTGTGATGAATATTGTTGTGCTGGTGGCTTTTGTGTGTTCTTCTCTGTGGTCTTTGGGTAGATGCCAAATGTGGGGCTGCTGGATCATAAGGGAGCTCTATGTTTACCTTCTGAGAAATCTCCATACCACTTGCCAGAGTGGCTGAACAAGTTTAAATTCCCACCAACGATGAACGATGAAGTAGGGTTCCCTTTTTGTCCACATCCCCTCCAAAATTTATTATTGTTAGTTTTCTTGATATAGGTCATTCTTACTGGGGTGAGATGGAATCTCAATGTTGTTTTGATTTGCATTTCTTTTATGGCCAGAGATGTAGAGCACTTTTTCATATGACTCTTGGCCATTCTCATTTCCTCATCAGAGAAGTCTCTTTGTAAGTCTTTAGCCCACTTGTTGAGGGGGCTGTTGGTTCTTTGAGGTTTTGTTTTGGAGGAATTTAATTTAATTTAATTTAATTTTTTGTAGTTCTGCATATATTTTACATATGAGGTCTTTGTGCATTGTATGGCTGATAAAGATCTTTTCCCAATCTGTAGGCTTTCCATTCATCTTGTGAGCTATGTCCTTTGCCCTGCAGAAGCTCAGCAATTTGATGCAATCCAATTTGCTCGTCCTCTTTTTGATTTGTAGCATTTATGGCTCTTTGTTAAGGAAGGTCTGTCCTGTGCCAAGGAGCCCAAGTGTTTCTCCTACTTCTTTTAGTGCTTTCAAGGTATCTGTTATAATTTCAAGATCTTTGATCCAAGTGGAATTAATTTTGTTGCCGGATGATATATAAGGACCTAATTTTGCACAGGGAAGGGTGATGGGGAATGATGGAGGTAACAGTACAAGGGGGCAGGAGGAGGAGGATGGGGAGCGTGCACTGATGGAGGTAACAAACAGTACAAGACATGTACTCAAGGCCTAACGTATGAAACTGTAATCACTCTTTTCATCACTTTGACAGTCAATAAGGGAAGGTCTTTAAGTGCTTCCAGCCTCAGTTACCTTCTTCATCAAAAATAGAAAGAGAAGCACCTCTTGATGATTAGCAATACTGCATGGAAGCTCTCTAGAACTAAAACAGCATCTAAGGAATGTAGTCTAAAAATCACTGCCATAGAATGATGCTAGTTAAGAGGTATGTTATTATGGTCCTCAGAGTCAAAGTTTTAATGAAAGAATTGTATGCTACAGGTTTTCCAGTGCCCAGCCCATGATAGTCTTAATAAATATTGAAGAACTGAGAGAGTTCGTAAAATTGTGTGCAAAGAATGCTTAGTTGAGCATCTCATTGGTGCCATATGGTATAAATATGAGTAGGATAACTGCAAAGAAGCTTCAGAGTGGAGAAGTATCCAAATGTCCTCAAATCCCCGAGTTGCCAGGAAAGAGATCTTGGCTCCATTCTCCAGAAAGTTCCAGCAGAGGGATTTGCCTCCCAAGGGTTTGGCTGAGGATAGACATGGGTTCAGGGCAAAGTGGTCATTTCCAGGAAGGTCCCACCCTGGTGCAAAATGGTCTCCTTGTAAGGGCAGAAGTCCTGTGGGGCCTCATTCATTGTTGAGGCTTAGTAAATCCTGGGCTGGCCTTGCCTGAGCAGGGAAAGCACGCCGTGTTTAGCATTTACTCTACTTTGCTCATTCATACTAGCGTATCATGATGAACACCTAGTCTTTTTCTGTTTCATTAATTATTGAATTAGGTTTGCGTGTATCTTTACATGTTTCATTTTAGAGTATGTTGTGCCTGTTGGGTGCTTAATTCAGGGCCTGGGAGTGGTCTGATTTTTTCTTTTTTAAATCAAGGCTAGTGCTCTACCACATGAGCCACAGCCCTACTTCCAGGCTTTTTCGTTTTGGCTGGTTACTTGGTGATAACAGGCTCACAGTCTTTAAGGCTAGTGCTGGCTTTAAACAGCATAGCTTTTTAGATGGTATTTAAGGTGATCATATTAATTGGTATGAGGGCATCTATGTACTTATGAAATCTAGTCCTAGATCATTAGGACAACATCCTCTGTTCACCATATCTTACCATCTTTAGTGGCAAGAACATCAAAGTCTCTGGGATATTTTTAGGATGTTGGAGGTTACACAGTAGAAGCCATAAGTTTAATATGGGCATTGTCTCTTCAGAAGAGCCTGTCTATCACATGTGAAGATTTCTAAACCTCCCATGCCTTTGCCACATCATGGCGATGAATCCTAATGTTGGTACTCTCAAGTTATTTCTAAGTTTTCAACATAGTTCTGCTGACAGTAAGAAACACAAATACTTCCTGTTCTTTAATGTATACACCACAGCAAAGAAATGCAGGCAAAGGTAGGTCCCGGGACTCAAAGCCTATAATCCTAGCTTTTCAGGTGCCTGAGATCTGATGATTGCAGTTTGAAGCCAGTTTGGGCAGGAAAGTCAATGAGATTCTTATCTCCAATAAACTACTCAGAAAAATCTGGAAATGGCACTGTGGCTCATGTGGTAGAATGCCAGCCTTGAGCAAAAGTTGCTTGGGACAGTGCCCAGAGTTCAAGTCCCAGGACCAACAAACCAAAAATCCCATGCAACAGTAAGCATTCATTGCTTCAAGAAGAATTTATTGTAATAAACACGTATGAGGAAAATATCATTGTTGAAAAAGACTAAAGAGAAATCAGTGTCAATGTGTTTGAAGAAAATGGGGTCATTTGATGTTTAAATCTGACTTTGACTTTGTTTAATATTTTTATTGCATAAAAGATTGCTAGTCTGATCCATTTGGAATTGATTTTGGTATAGGGTGATATATAAGGATCTAGTATTCGTTTGTTGCATGTGTTGAACCAGTTTTGCCAGCACCATTTGTTAAAGAGTTTATCTTTCTTCCAGACTATTTTTTAGCTCCTTTATCAAAGATAAGGTAGGCATAGATCTGTGGGTTCATTTCTGGATCTTCAATTCAGTTCCATTGGTCTTCAGGCCTGTTCCGGTGTCAACACCAGGCTGTTTTTACTACTATAGCTTTATAAGAGAGCTTGAAGTTGGGTATTGTAATTCCTCCAGCACTGTTCTTTCTTCTTAGGATTGTTTTTGCTATTCTGGGTCTTTTAATGTTCCATATGAATTTCTGGATTGCTTCCTCCCTTTCATTAAAAAATGGTGTTGGAGTATTAATGGGTATTGCATTGAATTTGTAAATAGCCTTTGGCAATATTGCCATTTTGACTATATTATTTCTCCCAATCAAGGAGCATGGGAGTTTTTTCCACTTCCTTAGTCCTGCCTTAATTTTGTTTTTCATGCTTTTAAATTCTCATCATAGAGGTCTTTCACTTCTTTGATTAAGGTTATTTCTAGGTATTTTAAGTTTTTTTGAGGATATTGAAAAGGGAGTTGCTTTCCTGATTTCAGTGTCGGTCTTCGGGTCATTAGCATATAAAAGGCTGTTGATTTTTGCGTGTTTATTTTATATCCTGCCACTTTGCCAAAGTGTTGGATCAGCTCTAGTAGCTAGGGAGTGGAGTCTATGGGGTTCTTTAGGTATAGGATCATGTAATCTTCAAAAAGAAAAAGTTTCACTTCATCTTTTCCTACTTGGATCCCCTTTATGTTCTCTTCTTGCCTAATTGCTCTGGCTAGGAATTCTAGTATTCTGTTGAAGAGGAGGGGGAGAGAGCAGACATACCTGTCTTGCTCCTGATTTCAAAGTGAATGACTTTAGCTTTTCACCGTTTAGAAATATGCTTGCAGTTGGTTTGTCCTAAACTTCCTTTATTTTATTCAGGAATGTTCCCAGGAATCCCAGTTTTTCCAGGGCTATTATCATAAATGGGTGCTGGATTTTATCGAACGCCTTTTCCGCATCCAGAGATATAACCATGTGGTTCTTTACCTTGCTCCGGTTGATGTGGTGGATTACAATAATTGACTTGCATATATTAAACCAACTTTGCATCCCTGGGATGAATCCAGTTTGGTCATGGTGTATGATTTTTTTGATGACTGTTGAATTCGATTGGCCAGAATTTTGTTGAGAATTTTTGTGTCTATGTTCATCAGGGAAATCGGTCTATAGTTCTCTTTTCGTGATGAGTCCCTGCCTGGTTTCGGGATGAGGGTTACGCTGGCTTCATAGAATATGTTTGGTAATGAACTTTCTCTTTCAATTTCATAGAAGAGTTTGAAAAATATTGGTGTGTGTTCTGTTTTGAAGGCCTCGTAGAATTCTGCTGTGAATCCATCTGCACCTAGACTTTTTTCGGATGGGAGACCACTTATTGCTGTTTCTATTTCAATGCTGGATATGAGTCTGTTTAGAAGGTTTAAATATTCATGATTAAGTTT
This sequence comes from Perognathus longimembris pacificus, assembly GCF_023159225.1. Taxonomy (NCBI): domain Eukaryota; kingdom Metazoa; phylum Chordata; class Mammalia; order Rodentia; family Heteromyidae; genus Perognathus; species Perognathus longimembris. The sequence continues at coordinate 67,430 of NW_025959317.1, read as the reverse complement.
GGGGATATCACTTTTTTCTAGAAAAACATCCATTTCTTCCAGGTTCTTGAATTTGTTGGCGTAAAGGTTTGCAAAATAGTCCCTTATTGTGTTCTGAATTTTGGATGTTTCTGTGGTGATGTTACCTGTTTCATCTCTGATCTTGTTTATTTGGGTGTGCTGCCTTCGTTTTTTGGTCAGGTTTGCTAGGGGTTTGTCTATCATGTTAATTTTTTTCAACGAACCAACTCTTTGTTTTGTTGATTGTTTCAATTTTTTTGTCTCTAGTTTATTTAACTCTGATTTGGTTTTAATTATTTCCTTCCATCTATTGACTTTGGGTTTGGCTTGTTGTTCTCTTTTGAGAAGATTAAGGTGCTTCCTTAAGTGGTTGAGTTGCTGTTTATCCACATTGTTGGTGTATGCACTCAGAGATATGAATTTTCGTAAGTGGACACACTTTTCTGTGTCCCAAATAAGCTGGTACATTGTGTACTTATCTTTGTTGAATTCCGTAAATATTTGAATTTCTGTCCTTATTTCTTTAATGACCCACAGATGGTTCAGCAGTATGTTGCTTAGTCTTCATGGATTGTACGATTTTGTATGGTGGCTCTTTGAGTTCAGCTCTAGGTTTATTCCTTTGTGGTCTGAGAGAATGCAGGGAATGATTTTGATCCTATGCAATTTGTGCAGATTTTCTTCGTGCCCTATGATATGATCTATTTTGGAAAATGTTCCATGTGCTGCCAAAAAGAATGTCTATTCTGGTATTGCTTGATGAATTATTCTGTAGATGTTGGTTATGTCTATTTCGTCTATGCACTTGTTTAGTTGTGTGCTTTCTTTGTTCCATTTTTGGCATGTTGATCTGCCCCGAGGTGACAGTGGAGTGTTAAAGTCTCCAATTATCAATGTATTTGGGTCTATGCGTGTTTTTAGAGTTAGTAGTGTTTGTTTGTTGAAGTTGGGGGCTCCTGTATTTGATGTGTGGATATTTAGGATGGTTAAATACTCCTGTAGGAGTGAACCCTTTATTAGTATGTAGTAACCTTCTTTGTCTCTTCTTACCATTTTTAATTTATAGAATTTAATTTGTAGAATTGCAACTCTAGCCTTCTATTGGGGGGCATTTACTGGTAGATTTTATTCCATCCTTTCACTTTTAGATGTTTGCTTTTGCTGGATAGATGTGTCTCTTGGAGGCAACAGAAAGATGGATTTTGATTTTTGATCCAACTAATGAGCCTGCGGCTATGAATGAGAGTTTAGCTGTGTACAGTATTCTTGGTTGATAGTTTTTCTTATTTAGGGTTTGTTATACTTCATGCACGCTCTCCTTGCTTTCAAGGTTTCTGCTGAGAAGTCTGGGGTAATTCTGATTGGTTTTCCTTTATATGTGATTATTTTCTTCTCCATAACAGCTTTAAAGATTCTTTCCTTGGACTCTATTATCCTGTTTTGTTGACAATGTGTCGGTGGGATGTCCTCCTCTGGTCTGGTCGGTTTGGGGTTGTAAATGTTTCTTGTATCTGTATCAGCCTATCCTCCGGGATATTTGGGAAGTTCTCGGCTATATTCTGTTAAATAGTTTGCCCATTCCCCTAACTTTTTCTCCAGGTTTTCCTCAATACCTATTATCCTTAAATTGGGCTTCCTGATTGGGTCTTGGGGCTCCTGGAGTAATCTGTTTTGTCGATTGGATTGTTTTGGTATTGTTTTTTTTGACATTTCTTCATAGAGTCTAGGGAATCTACAGCTCCTGAGATTCGATCCTCTGCTTCTTCTAGTTGGGAGTGTAGACTAGCTACTTGATTTCATATCTCTTTTCCTTCTGACTGGTCTTTCCTGATGACTTCCATGTCCTTGCTATAAGTATCTCTTACGTCCTGCATGGAATTCTTTTCTTCATTAATTTGGTTTTGAGTGCTGTCTCTCAAATCTTTTAGCTGGGTAACTATCTTTTCGTTTGCCTCTTCAAGTTCATCTATCTTTCTCTATGTTGAGGCCATGAAATCGTCTATTACTTTATGGATTGATTGATTGTATGGATGGATGGATTCTATGCTTCCTGCTTGTTTTGAGTGGGAAATTGGACTCCATTGTTTACCATCTTGAGTTTCTTCTGCCCTTTCGGAACGGGAATGCCAATCTACAAGCACCTTTGAGCACCATTTAAGACACAAAGTAGACCTTACCAAGCAATGTCGTGTAAATCTTAGACGTTCACAATTATATACAGATACCTTGTATAACTGTATATAGAATTTGATTTGGTGCTCCTAAAGAAGACATTTTCAACATTACAACCAATCCTGAGCCCTGTATTCAGTAGTTAATTATTTACTGTTACAATCCTATGAGCAATTTTTGTTCTTATGCACTTTTTGAACTGGCTGGATTTCTCTATGAACCAATTTGATTCACTTGGGTTGAACAGGCATACCCTCTATCCAATAACTGGGGGTCAATGGAGTCTGTAGGTCCTAGAGATAAATCTGGACAGTAGGTTAGAAGTAGTGAAGAGAATCGAGTAAAATGTAATTGGGGAGGGATGATTTTGGTTTAGTTTCAGTGGCATGGAAATGTGAAGAGTAGAATCGGTAGAAAGAACAAGGTTAAAATGAAGATCATGGAGAGTTAGCAGAAAAGTGTCAAGGTGGTAGTCACAAGAAACGAATTAAAAAGAAAGAGAATATGAATTGAGAATAAATAAAAAATACTGGAAGACAAATGCACAAAACACAGAAAAATTAACAATCCCCCCCAGAAAAAGAAAATAAAAAAATGATAAAACGAACAAAAATGGAAAACAAAACATCAACGACATTTCAGAGATGAAAGATAGAAAAAAAAAGTTTAAAAAAATGTTTAAACCAATGAAGACTTCCTTGTTTGGGTGGGCTTTCTCCAGTCTCGGGTTTCCTTGCATTGGTGTGTAGTCTATTTTGATGCTTGTGTGGTTTGACCTGCTCTCAGTTTTCAGGGGGTGGATCAGCTCTGACCCTCCTACCCTGTCAGTGAAATCCTGAGGCTCTGTGATTCACACAGCTTGCACGTAGCACTTGGGTGTCCTCTGTAAATGGGGGGCGTGAACAGTCTTGGGAGCCCTGGCTCCTCCCATCTGCTGTGAGACTGGTGCTTTTATCGCCTGGCTTTGAAGCGCCTGTGTACTCAGCAGGGCAGGTTGGCTCTGGACTGGTTTACTTGTCTGAGAGCCGCTTGCCTTTGGGTGGTTCCTCCCTCATGGGCATGACAGCCTCCTGAACAGAGCTGGCTATGGAATTCAACTCCATTTTGGTCTGGGAATTAGGCTTCCTATGTGATGGGGCCATTTATCTTTCTCGGGAACTGTTTGTTCTCCCATCTGGTTGTTCCTTGCTGCTAGTACCTGCTCTCCACTTTCCGTTTTAATTTAGAAATTCAGGCGGGCAGGGCGGGCACCTCTGGCTGAGTTCACCTGAGTGTGTGAACTGTGGCCCGGATGACCTTCCTGCCTGGGCAGGGGTTGTGCTGCTTGGTGGAGCTGGCTCTCATTGGTCCGTCCCTCTTGCCCTTTTCAAAGCTGGCCCCTTTGTCCTGGCTTTCCCCAGGCCGGGTTAAATTCCAGTCTGCTCTGACCCTATGCCAGTGTCAGAGATGGCGCTGTGGGGGAAGGCTACCTCCCAAAAGTTTCTCTGTGGGCACGAGTGAGAATAACTTTTGTAGGGTACTCATGTTTGTTTGCATTTTTGGCCTGTTCATGCTCAGCCTGCGATCCACGTCTGTCTGCCACCATCTGGAGGATTTCTTCTTGGTCACCTCTGTGTGCTTTAGGTGCACGAACTGTGGGATACTGTGCCAGCACCAGCAATGGCTTGGCAGAGGGATGGGGCCCAGAACTCAAATCTGTGTTTTCAGGCCAGCAAAGTCGATTTTTCCTTCCTGGACAGAATCCCTGTACTGTTATAACTTACTTGGGCTGTCTTTCTAGGAGTAAAAATTTCTGGAGTGGTTAGACTGGGGTGTTGGAGAGAGCTGAGCTAGGGCTCTGCTGCTCCTCCACTCAGGGAAAATATTTTTAAATTGCTGTGTGCTGGTGATTAATGCCTAGCTATTTAGAAGACTCAAAGTGCGGATTGCAGTTGGAAGCTAGCCTGGGGAGGAAATTGACTGAGATTCTGGACTCCATATGACCACCAAAAGAAAACAAAAACCCAAAACAAAAAAAAACAGCAGAAAGTGCAGCTGTGGTAGAGTGCTAGCCTTCAGCTCTAAAAATCAGGATCAGTGGCCAGACCAGAACTGGGACCAGTAACCCAGAGACCTAGTGAAATGTTCATTGTGACTAAGCCTGCCTTATTATTTAGAGCTAGATATGGGCTGTTAAGGTCTTGGGAAGAACTAACTGGGTATCAAACTAATTAAAGTCTCCAAAAATAACTAAAAGTGTATTAAAATGTAGTCTATAATCAGTTGTGCCCAATATTAATGAATTTAACCCTATATTATGATGGGTATTTGAGTTCATAGTTTCCAGTTAGTTTACTCTTTGCAGCTTCTAAAGTAGCAGCCCCCCCTTTTTTGTTTGAAAAATTAGTAATTGATTTTGTTTTTCTTATGTAATTTGGAAATTCTCTGCTGAGAATGATACCATGATACCATGTAGAAAGCTGTTGACACACCAATTAGGTGGCTTTCCTGAAGCTAAATGATGCCTGTCAGTTGTTAGGTCAACTGTAAGATTTTGATCCTCTCTGCAGGTGAGCTTTTCCTGGCCATTATTTTTAAGGATCCTCACCAGCGCTCATAAAGATGGGTTTAGGTACTGCAGCCATGTTTACTAGTAAATACTTTGGGAGTTGGCTAAGCTCTCCTAGGGCTGCAAAAATCAGTTGGGTCTAAAAGAAACAGTGGTGTCAAGACTCTGGCTAATTCTTCCCTTTACGTGTCTGTCCATGTGTCCTGTTGGATGTGTAACAACATCCTGTGCTTTGACCTAGGAGCCGGTTGTATCCGTAATTCTACAAACAAACATGTTTCCAGATGCTTTCAAATAATGTCCCAAATGAGAACTGTTGTTTGAAGCATACCCTGTGAGTAAAGATGAAGGGTATCAGTGTGGGTTTCTTTAGGAGTAAAGGAAGCAGAGGGTGATTATGACAAACAGGATCTGGGTCTCCCTTTACTTGGAGGCATTCACTGTGGTATTGTGGTGGTGGATGCAACAGTAGAAGACAAATTCTCTTCCCTCCACCTTGTGATTGCTTCTACTGCCATATGACAGGGTTGGGCTCAAGATCCACCTGTTAGTATTCCTACACAGTACGTGTGCATGGCCATGAACACATTGGAGTCACAAGGCTGCACAATCCCCATGTCTTTCTGCAGAGAAGTCCAGTGTTGCATAGTGGGCTGGGTATAATTTGTCAGTGCACACTGAGGTATATCATGTGTACTCATGGAGGCACAGTATCTTGCTGTGGAAGTGAACCCTGGGTTAATGAGCAGGAAGGTCCCCCTGGACAGTTCACAGAGGCTGCCGTGTCGGGTTTACTATTTGCAGAGATCACCTGGGTTCCTGTTTCTATTCCACACAGCTTTAAGCTATCTATTGGGTATTTAAAAATAAATATGACTCTGTGTGTGTGTGTGTGTGCGTGTGTGTGTGTGTGTGTGTGTGTATGGGAGAGAGAGTATCCATATACATATGTGCACTAATACTTGAGCTCAGGGCATCTTTCTTTAATTTATGTTTATTTTCAAGTTGGTGTACAGAGGGGTTACATTTTCATACCTAAAGTAATGAGTACATTTCTTATCAAACTTGCTACCTCATCCCTCATTTTTCTTCCAGATTTTTCCCTCCCTCCATTTTTACAGTTAGTTTACAACATATCTTGTAGTTATTAATTTGCATTCATTCTCATTTTACCATTTGCCTCAATATTTTGATGTTCCCATCCCTTCCCTAATTCACACACACACACACACTCACACACACACAAACACATAAACACACACACACACACACACATATATATATATATATATATATATATATATATATATATATATATATATATATATATCCAGGGTATCAAAATCAAAAACAGTGACAAGGCCAAACCATAGGGAAGATAAGGAAAAGGAAAAAGGAATGATTTCATATAGCACGTTAAAAATAACAACAATGATAACACATTTGTTTCCATATCTTAGAGTTTGTTTCACTTCACATCATTTTATGTGATCATAGGTACATAACTACTGAGATATGGTGTTTCATAATGGCTTTCAAAGCCCACTGGCACTCTGCTAACAGGGACACATAGCCTGCCTTCCAGTCCGGCCCCGCCTATTGTGCCACCTGTGCTGCCCTTGAAAGTTCTCAGTGTTGTGTGTGTAGTCAGAGGCTACCTACAAATTTTTCACATTGCATCCTTGAATTCCTCCAATGAGATTTTGCTTAAATAGTCATGCAGTGTAGGGTTTATTGAAATATATAGTCTTCAGTCTTTGGACACATTTGTTGGAGAAGTTCATCTTTTTGTTAAGTTAAACATTTGTTTTCAGGTAGTATCCATCATTTGATTCTGGACATCATCGCCATCCACTGTCATGAAAAAGCTGAAATACCTCTTTTTTATGACAGTTCTTCAGATGTGTGAAATCGCAGATTGCATTTCACACTATTTCAGAATAAATGTTTTTATTTTTAGGATTAATTCCCTTAGATTATTAGGCAGTTTGAATTTGTTTTTTCTTAGAGTGCTTGCTTGCAATACCAGATCTGAATAAAGCTGCAGTTTGTTCAGAGAAGAAAACTTCAGTTCTGTATATCATACTGTCTGCTAAGGAACCTCCAATCGCACTCATATCCTTTCTGCAGTTGTAGATCTTCATGCTTATTTAAACTTCTAATTATTTTCATATATGCCAGTAAGTCCTGCCTTGTCTACTCATTATTGTACAAGTTTTAAAGGGAAGGAGCACACTGCAGCTTTTTCTATAATTTAATTGGAGAGAAGAGTCTCATAGACTCCTCTGCCTGGGCTGGCTTCCAACTGTGAACTGTGATCTCAACCTCCTTAGTAGCTACGATTATTGGCATGAGCCACTGGTGTCAGGCAACTTGTCACATTGTTTTTCCCACCAAATGTCCATCCAATTTGTAGAAAATCCAACTTTGGCTTTGTCAGGATTGATTGCAATCATGATCATTTCAGTGATATTCAACTCTGGGCTTCATTTTCTGCTTTTGTTGCTCTCAATCTGTTTATGAGGGCATTGAGAAGTGTCTTCTTAGCCACGATGCTTGCATGAAGCATCTTTCCTGAATAGCCATACTTTTAACTATGGTCCTCCAGAGAATGCTCCCTTTTCATGTTAGCAAATGGTACAAGGAAGAAGGTTTTCAAGGTTCAATAAATTACATGCGCATGGAATCAAACAGATGTAAGCACGTTTTCTTACTGGAAAATTTGTGAATGGTGAGTCACAAGTCACAACAGCAGTGTACCATTTAGCAAACTCAAGAGGTTTAGAAAATTAAAATGTATTCTTTTGGAGCAGAATATATGTATATATAAGTTCATCAGAATAATATTTTTCCTCTTAAATAATATGGTTAAGAGCAAGTAGTTCTAAGGACTGATGTTTTTTATCATGGAAATAAGGAGGAGACATAATTTGCAAGTTTGCAGAAAGTTAGTTGACATTGTCTAGGGTTGGTAAAGTGAAATTAACTTGAAGCGGGCTTGCCTAGCATGCATGAAGCCGTGGGTTCAATTCCCCAGAACCACAGAAACAGAGAAGGACAGAAGTGGCGCTATGGCTCAAGCGACAGATTGATAGCTTGAGCAAACATAAGCCAGGGACAGTGCTCAGGCCCTGACTCCCAAGCCCCAGGAATGACAAAACAAAAATAAACCCAATAAAAAGAACCTTCAAAATGGGAACCAGAGGCTGGACAAATCCAGCCCCTGCCTCATGAGGCTTCTTCCAGGCTTCATTCAAGGACTGCCATCTAACACCAAGGGACCCTGCTGCTCGCTGCTTCAGGAGGGGTCACATTTCTGCCTTTTACCCCTAATGTCGACGCCCTTTACCATCAGGAAGCAGCCAAAGAGTCATTGTCCTTTTCCATAGCTATTAAAAGGGTGGAATGTCAGTTCCCTCCTGGAGGGCTCCAAGCAGATGCCCCTTACCTCATTATGTCTCCACACAGTTACTGGGTAACCAGCAGGCCTAGAGGCAGGTACCTTCCCCTTCCCTAAGGTCACATCATAATCCATCTGGCCCAATGCCCTGCCAGCTTGGGCTGGCAAGAACAACCCCCATGAATTTTACTGGATCTCTCTCTCTCTCTTTCTCTCTCTTTTTTTTTAATTTCTTGATATTGATGTTGTCCTCTGTTTGGAGGAAACTTCTGTGTTGACTTTCACCTCTGGGGTTTTGAGTTGTAGTTACAGGGTGGTCATCCCAAATAAAATGTGTTAGTGCCACCTTCTACATCGTACCTCCAAGACTTAATCTATTGGCTCATTCTGTTCCTCCTGATAGCCGCCTACTGTTTTATTTTCTGTCTTGCTGTCATCCAGTTCATGCTTTTCTATAAGTCTTACATTTGTTACTTATATATTTTTACTATCCTTGTGACGTAATTCCTTTCTTTTTTTTCAAATTTTTATTATTAAACTGATGTACAGAGGTTACAGTTTCATACATTAAGCATTGGATACATTTGTTGTACTGTTTGTTACCTTGTTCCTCAAACCCCACTCCACTCTCCCCCTTACCCTTTCCCCCCCTGAGGTGTTCAGTTCACTTACACCAAACATTTTTCACGTATTGCTTTTGTATTTGTTTGTCTTTTTTTACCCTGTGTCTCGCAATTTTGGTATTCCCTTTCAATTTCCTAGTTCCAATACCAGTATACACAGTTTCCAATATACTCAGATAAGATTACAGAGATAGTGTAGGTAGAACAACAGGAAGGTGATACAGGAACATCATCAATAATAGAAGCTACAGATACACATGGGACATTGAAAGTAGTTACAACTGTGATATAACAATTGTTTCCATAACATGGAGTTCATTTCACTTAGCATCATCTTATGTGTTCATAAGGGTATAGCAATCGGGCCTTGTGATGCTCTGCTATGACTTGCCTAAACCTGTACTAATTATTCCCAATAAGGGAGACCATAGTGTCCATGTTTCTTTGGTTCTGTCTCACTTCACTTAGTATAATTTTTTCCAAGTCCTTCCATTTCCTTACAAATGGCATTTGTTACTTTTAAAGGCCTTGTAGTTATTCCCAATCAGCATTGTATATAGCTTTATTTAGGCTCAAATGACAACTTTTAGGCTATTATGTCTAGCAATCTCTGAGCTGGTGTGTGTGTGTGTGTGTGTGTGTGTGTGTGTGTGTGTGTGTGTGTGTGTGTGTGCTCTTGAGGTTTGAACTAGGGCCTGGGCTCTATAGCTGAACATTTTTGTTCAAGTCCAGCGCTGTGCCATTGGAGCCCCAGCTCCCCTTTTGCTTTCTGATGATTAATTAGACGTGAGTCTCATGGGCTTTTCTGCCCAGGCTGGCTTCAAATTGTGATCTGCAGATCTCAGCATTCTGAGTAGGTTCATTACAGGTATGGACCATAGGCACTCTACTTTTTGTTTTCAACAGACAAGAGCTGATTATTGAGGAACAGTGAGGAGATCTCTTACTTTTGAGCTGGTTTTGATTGCATTTTTTTTCTTCTTAAAAACCTGAATTGACTGCTTTTCCTTTAGTCCTTCCTGGTCTGATACTAAAAGCCTTTCACAATGGAGCTCCTTTCCATATTCCCAGATTTCCCTGTTTCTTTTCTCTTTTTTCCCCTCTGTGATTTGTTCCCGCTAGTATGGAACACGCAAACAGCCTTCTAACTTCAGGCCTCTTGGAGGCCAGTTCAGATACTGGTCTTCCTGTCCAAAACTAATTTCTTCTCCCCATGAACCTTTAGGTTACTTTCTAATGATAGCATGATCTGCCCTTATTTCCAGGGCTGACTTTTGTGTACTTCTTGTGTCAACTTCTTGAAGGTTTGGCTTCATTTTGGTTTTGTGTTTCTGTCCTTCCTACACTTTAAGACAGAGTCCCTGATGATTTAATAAGTTTGTAAAAAATATGTAAACTCATGGAGAAGTTTAATAGTGTCTACTCAGAAGAAATGAGGAGATAGCATGGTAGTTTCAGTCCGACAGAAACATTGAATTGGGAATCACTTTAATCCTAAAATATATCTAAAATCTTAAGATTTGTTAGTCAAGTATGCACTCAGAATTATGTTAATTTACGTCATTTGTATCATTAGAGCTAAATCATTATACACTTAGAAGGAAAATCCAAACAGTGACTCCACTCAAAACCATTTCAGAGAAAGCCAGAATGTTTTGAGATAGGATAGTATTCAACTATCACTGATGAGAATACCTTTTCTTCTTACATTGATTGGGTATTTACTAGTCAAAAACTCCTTATGTAAATAAAAACAACTTAGTCTCCAGAGTTTACCTTTACTTTATTTGTTTATTGCTAGAATTTGTAGTTCTCAATATCTACCACAGTTATATCACCTTATAATTTGGATTTCATATCTTTGTAAACCTTACAAAATTTGATGTTTTTATGCATTAACTTGAAGACCATTGGAATATTGATAGTTATACGAATCATTGTTTAAAACATTAATTCTGAGAAGACAGAAATTTTTAAATAAATGCTGTCGTGGAATCCATTTTTGTGCTTAAAAAAAGTTTTCCTTTGACTTTGGATGCACTTATCATAGTTAGTACTCATTTCGAGTATTATTTATGCTTTTACTCATCCAACATTTTTTTAGTGTTTAATAAAATGCAATTAGCAGATCATCTGTTATAAAATGGTAGCTGTCAGCCCAGCGTTTGCATACTTCAGTTCCCCATGGGCCAGAGAACATGACTTTCATTCTGTAGCCTTACCCTTGATGCTGCCTGCTACAATGCCTTCTTATCTTCTGGTAGAAACAACTGCCCAACGCAAGTCATCCTGTCAGTCTTCCTCCAGCCCTTGTGTTACAGTGTCATAGTTGACGTTCACAGGACCTCTGGAGCCGCAAATCCATCCCCTGACCATTCTGCTGGGACTGGCTCAGGCAAGGTTCCTAGGCAAATACAATTTCCACCTCCCCTCCTGCTCCATCCTCCCACATCCTGGCTGAACCCGTGTGGGACAGCTCGCCCACCGCCTCAGCCCTTGCCAGTCCTGGAAGCGGCCAGTGTCTGGATCTGCCACCTCTCTCTCCCTCCATGTCATCTGTCTTCCTGACAGCACAAGGGAGATACAAGAAAAACAGTTCAGCGGATCCGGGCATTTCCTTCCTGTGCAGGTTTCCGCTTACCTCGTGTCTGCCCTCTTGCCTTGGCCTCTCTGGCCCAGATCACTGCCTGCTCCTTTCTGCTATTGGGAAGCCAAGGATTATACTGGCTCTAGGCAGAAGCTGGCAATCCTGGTGCCCGTGGCTCACAGCCATATGTTTTAGGCTCCTTCAGGAAGCTCTGCTAAGACACTAGGGAAAGGGATATCTGACCCTTCCCTGCCATGACCAAGGCACACTAGCACTCAGCAATGGTATTCGTAGGCAGCATCATCACTGTCATGCAGATCTCCAAGAACAGAGGCAGCTTGGCATCAAGTAAGGAGACATTTGTGTAGAGAACAGCACAAGAGGGGAGCCTTCGCCATATGATTGGTTTCCGGGAACTTCAAAAAACAAGTAACGTGTAAACACTTTGAACTCCCTCTGTCCAACCTCATACCTGACGCACTCATGCAACCGCACATGAACAAAAAATTCCTCACAGACGAGGTGATTCTCTCTCTCTCTCTTTCTCTCTCTTCCTCCCCGCCACCCCCACATGCTCACTTTAACACACTGTGCCAGGTCCTCCTGGATCTACATCCACATACCTATTTACACATATGCAGACTTAGGCTTAGGAAGCACACCCTTGTAGAGCATCAAGAACACACATGCATGTATGCAAGCAGGGGCACACACACGCACACGCGAGCGCACCCAGTACACAGTGGCTTGGAAGGTGCTAAGGGGTTTTCTAGGACTGTGTCCTACTTGCTCAAGTCCAGGGTGATGTTCTTGTGGTGGGCGTGGCTAAGGAGCCCAGCGCTGCTTACTAGCCAGTCCATTGGCACTTGTGCCTCCCCCTGCTGTCCTCACCAGTCTCCCATTCCCTGAACCATGCAGCTTCGGAGACCTGGGTAGCAACAAACTCTTGGGGGAAAGCAATCAAGGCAGAAATGTCAATGTAACGAGACCACATGATTGCGCCCCAGTAGTGCCCCAACCAAGGATGGCATTCGTTACCCCTCAGGTCTACACCCTAAAGCACAGCGCTGCACGCAGAGAATGGGGCAGGCCTGTGCCCCAGAATCCCTTGCCTCTTCTCCCTTCTACTTGGTCCCAGGTGGTGGGGCACACAACCTGGCCTTCCTAGCCACCACCTGCCATCTGCGGCTGAGTTCCTGAGTCTTGTCCCCTGCACACATACCTTCTTTGCTGATAACTCCTTCCGAGTTCTCTCTCCTAGCCCTCCTGTCCCTGCCTTGCTGCTCGGACTGCTTTCAACTCACACATGCCTCTGTGCCACTGCCTCTTTGCCTCTGCCTCTGCTTCCCAATTTCCCCCTCCTCCTCTTGAGGTTCACAGGCTGCACACCTCCCCATGCACCTCTTCACTTCTTCTGGGGAAATTACAACTGCCTCACCCTGGCCTAGCCCTTCTTATCTTCTCCAAATCTCCCTCTGCTCTCACCCTCTGCACACCTGGGCTCTCTCAGTCCTCTGGTGAGCACCAATCCCCATTTATCTAATCTCTTGTCTGCCTGCTCTGTGCCCAAGCCCCTCTGCTCCTTTTCTGTGCACAGGAGGTTTGTGACAAAGGTAGGAGGGAAGCGGCACTCCTTTCCTGCCTTCTGGTTTTATGACTGACATCCGATTGGTCTGGAAACGGCCTCTGCCCCCTTGGCCAAGACCACCTGAAGACCTTGCCTGGCTTGCTAGGCAGCAGCCCTGTGTTTTTCTGAGCAGGAAGGACTGCACATATGCGACCCACTATGCAGAAAAGCCTCCAGGGGGTGGCCGGATGTTTTGTTTCTCCATTCCTTGCCCACTTTGTTGATGTGTGCTTTCATTTGCATTCCAACAGGAACAGCCTTAAGGGAGGGGTAGTGAGGCTGCTTAGAGGTAGGCAGTTGGTGCTCACAGGCCAGTAGGGCCTCCTGGTGCCTCACTAACAGTGCATTTGCACCTGGGGTGCTGGGAAGCCTCTGGGCAGTGCCCATATGGTTTGGAGCTCTGTGACATGGCCAGGTACTAGGCGCCTCCTGCTGACTTGAGCCAGAGTTTCCACTGGAATTGCCATAGCAAAAAGGACACAGGGCCCCTTGGGGGTTTGCTGTAAGTTCTCACTAGTTCTCACAGGCCTTCGGGGATGCACAGGATGTGTAGAGCCCCAAATCCCTCCCCTGGCCATTCTGCTGGGAACGGCTTGGGCCAGGGTCCTAGGCAAATACACTTTCCACCTCCCTTCCTGCTCCATCTTCCCACATCCTGGTTGAACCCGTGTGAGACAGCTCCCCACCGCCTCTGCCCTTGCCAGTCCTGGAAGTGGCTGGTGTCTGGATCCACCACCTCTCTCACCATCAATATCATCTCTCTTGCTGAGAGCATAAGGGAGATACAAGGTTAGCAGGTCAGCGAATCTGGGCATCTCCTTTCTGCGCTAGTGTCTGCTTAACTCTTGTCTTCCCTCTTGCCTTGGCCTCTCTGGCCCAGATCCCTGCCTGCTACTTCCTGCTATTGAGCAGCCAAGGATTATACTGGCTAGAGGCAGGAGCTGGCAATCCTGGTGCCCGTGGCTCACAGCCATATGTTTAAGGCTCCTGCAGGAAGCTCTGCTAAGACACCAGGTAAAGGGATATCTGACCCTTCCCTGCCTCGACGAAGGCACACCAGCACCCAGCAACAGTATTCGTAGGCATCATTGTCACTGTCATGCAGATCTCCAAGAGCAGATGCTGCTAGGTATCCCGGGACTCAAGTCCGGAGACCTTTGTGCAGAGTACAGCACAAAAGGGGAGACTTTGCCAAATGATTGGTGTCTGGGAACTTCAAATAAGCAAGTAAACATGCACACAATTGGAACTCCCTATGTCCAACCTCATACATGACACACTTATACAACCGCACATGAACAAAGAATTCCTCATAGGCGAGATGACTCCCTCTCTCTCTTTCTCTGTCTCCCTTCCCGCCACCTCCACATGCTCACTCATAACACACTGTGCCGGGTCCTCCTGGATCTACATCTACATACCTATTTACACATATGCAGACTTCGGCTTAGTAAGCACACCCATGTACAGCATCAGGAACAAACACACACGCATGTAAGCAAGCACGGGCACACAGGTGCACATGTGAGCCCACCCAGCACACATTGGCTTGGAAGGTGCTAAAAGGTTTCCGGGGACTGTTTCCTACTTGCTCAAGTCAAGGGTGATATTCTGGTGGTGGGCATGGCTAAGGAGCCCAGCGCTGCTTACTGGCCAGTCCATTGGCACTTGTGCCTCCCGCTGCTGTCCTCACCAGTATCCCATTCCCTCAACCATGCAGCTTGGGTGACCTGGGTAGCAACAAACTTTGGGAGAAAGAAATCAAGGGAGAAGTGGGAATGCAATAGGACCACAGGATTAGGCCCCAGTAGTGCCCCAACCTGGGAAGGCATTCGTTACCGCTCAGGTCTACACCAAGAAGCATGGAGCTGCAAGCAGAGAGCGGGGCAGGCCTGTGCCCCAAAATCCCCTGCCTCTTCTTCCTTCTCCTTGGTCCTAGGGTGGTGGGGTGCCCATCGCGATATTTCAACCTCGCCTTTCTTGTACGGTGCAAGTCAGTTCGCTTTTTGGCGGGAACTGACCAGAAGGGCCTCCTAACGGAGGCTCAACCTGCCCACCTGGATCTTGGCTCTGCTCCTTTTGCTTCTTTTTTTTTTTTTTTTTTTTTTTGGCCAGTCCTGGGCCTTGGACTCAGGACCTTAGCACTGTCCCTGGCTTCTTCCCGCTCAAGGCTAGCACTCTTCCACTTGAGCCATAGCGCCGCTTCTGGCCGTTTTCTGTATATGTGGTGCTGGGGAATCGAACCTAGGGCCTCGGGTATACCAAGGCAGGCACTCTTGCCACTAGGCTATATCCCCAGCCCTCCTTTTGCTTCTTCACAGGAGCCAGAGGATCAGCTTAGGAGATCTCCATTTTGTAAGTCTTTTAAATATCAGGCCTGTGTGTATTGTTTCTTCTGTTTTATTGGAATTGTTTTACCTCTTGTTATTTTGTGGACTGAACAACTGAGGAGACTGATAGGCATGGGCAACGTCCCTTCCGCTCCCGTGGACTTGACCTTAGCCCACTGGAAGGAAGTTACTCACAATAATAGTGTAGAGATCAAGAAATGAAAGTGGGTGACTGTCTGCTCTTCTGAGTGGCTCACTTTCAAGATGGGTGGCCACCAGAAGGGACTTTTGACTTGAGTACAATTCTCAAAGTAGAGGACTATGTTTTTAATTCCTTACATAGTCACTTCGAAAAAGTTGGTAGATATCACCTTCTCTGGGCCCCTCCCGTGAGTCCTTCCCTTCTCCTTTTGTGTGAAAACTCATTTTGTTTTTTAAACACAAAGAGAAGTTCAACCACCTGTCACTCATGGTCTCAATTACTTGTGGTAATACTCAGTTAGCTGCTGTTACTGTGGTGGCACTTACTAAAAACTTCATAGAGTATATTAATCAGCTATAATGTCATGATAGTATTACCATATTACTGTACAGTATTATAAAACAGATACACAGCAGATAGTGCTTAGAAAATTTCTAAGTACTGTATGTAAGCATTTAGGTTCTTTTTTTTTTGGCCAGTCCTGGGCCTTGGACTAATGATTTCTCATTAGTATTACCAGGAGGGTTATATACTTAATTTAATGTTGTTTTTATTTTGCCAGTTCTGAGGCTTGACCTCAGGGCTTGAGCACTGTCCCTGAGCTGCTTTTGTTCAAGGCTAGCACTCTACTATTTGAGCCACAGCACTACTTCCACCTTTTTCTGTTTATGTGGTGGGGAGGAATGGAACCCAGGGCTTCATGCATGCTAGGTGAGCACTCTGCCGCTAAGCCACATTGCTAGTCGAATATGTTGGGTCTATTTATGATTGTTCATTATGCCAGTCCTGAGGCTTGAACTCAGGGCTTGGGTGCTGTTCTTGTGCTGAAGGCTAGCAGACTATCATTTGAACCACAGGTCCACTTCCAGCTTTTTTTGGTAGTTATTTGGAGATGAGTCTCATAGACTTTCCTGCTTGGATGGATTTGAGCTGTGAGTCTCAGCTCATTGGCTTCTGAGAAGTTCTGAGAAGGTGAGAGCCACTGGCACTTAGCAGCTACTTTTTGTTTTTGTTGTTGTTGTTTTTACAAACTGATTGTAAAGATAAATTACAATATTTTAAGTGATGGACTGCTTTTCCTGATTCAAGTATTTTGGCATATTTTCTAGTTAATCAGTTATGTAGATGTAAAACATTACTTGGAAGATTGTTTATGTGTTTATTATGTGGAAGACAGCAATTTGCTTTCCATAATTGTTCATTCACTTGTGAAATATCTTTTCCTTCTGTAAACCAGTCTAAAGCTACAAAAATAGGTATTGAACTATTAGAATCTTATTAAACCATGTATTGTGCTCTCTCTCCTCTCCTCTCGTCTCCTCTCCTGTCCTCCCCTCACTTCCCCTCTCCTCCCCTCCCATCCTCTCCCCTGTCCTCCCCTTTTCTCTGATTTAGCCTATTTCTCATGATTTAGCCTGGCTAAATCATGTGTTTTAATTTTAACACATTTTGTTATGTTCAATTTATGGCTTAGAAATACATAATGACAGTAGTTTGTATGCAGCAAACTACATTATTCTTAGAGAATTAGAGAACTAGAGTGCACATTTTGGTATTGAGATTTTCTTTAAAAAAATAAATGAGTAGAACCCTTGAAAGGACAATGAAATATAATATGATGGTCCCATATGTATATGAAGAAGTGTGATGTAAAACACAATGAGTTGCATGTTCCTAGATGCTATGAATTCTGAGGATCCAACAATGAGGTGTGAGCTTTCATACAGCTCGGCTTTCTAAAAATTGTTGGTAATTGATCTTACATTAATTATCTCATTTCATTCCTAAAACATCCTGAATATTAGATCGGGTATGTATTGAAATCATAATTTGTGTATAAGAAAACATGGCTTAATGTATGGATCTGTGACCCCTCTGTATATCACTTTGACAATAAATAAGTAATTATATATTTTTTTTTAAAAAAAGGAAAACACATTGAGAGGCTGCTGGCTACTCCAAGTGGAGGTGATGCTGTCTTTCTAATTATAAGGCTGAGTTTTTTGCTGGCACATGGTAGCTGTGAGGATTATTCTAAAATAAGATTGCTGATCAAAGATGGCCTTTAGAACTTTTGATAACATTGAAAACTACTAGGTCTATCATGATTGCTCTCAACCAACTAATTATTCCTATTTAGAAGTAATAATTATATGAGAGTTCAGCATTTTCCATTTTCTGAAAAACAAGAAATGTAAGGTTAGACTCCTTTTCTCTATACTGATGATGATGTAGGAGCTCAATGTAGTTCAGTGCCAATGTGATCTTTTTAAATACCACCTATGAAGTTCTGCCTAATGCTTTGCTCATTTGAGCTAAATTTAAAAATTCAAATGCGAGGGGCTTTTAAAAAATAAGTAAGGAATATATTTCTAACAAATGTTTAATATTTTATTGGAAAACTAACATTTTGTGGATTCTTTGTTGTTGTTATTGTTTGTGGGGCATGAACGCAGGTGCTGACCCTGAGTTCACTCACTATCTTCCTTTCTCTCTTTCTTCCTCTCTTTCTTTTCTCCCTTCCTTCCTTCCTTCCTTCCTTCCTTCCTTCCTTCCTTCCTTCCTTCCTTCCTTCCTTCCTTCCTTCATTGCCAGTCCTGGACTCAGGTCCTGAGCGCTGTCCCAGGCTTTTTTTTTTGTTTTGCTCAAGGCTAGTACACTACCACTTGAGCCATTGCTCCACTTCTTGCTTTTTGCTATATGTGGTGGTGAGGAATTGAACCCTATGGCTTCATGTATACAAGGCAAACACTCTACCACTAGGCCATATTCCCAGCCCTTCTTCCTTTCTTTTCAAGGCTAGTCCTCTGTCTCTTTGAGCCACAGTTCCTCTTCCAGGTTTTTGTTCTTGTTTTTTTTGTAGTTAATTGGAGATGAGACTCTTTAACAGACATTCTTGTCTTCACTGGCATTCAACCATGATCCTCAAAGGTCATCCTTCTGAGTAGCTAGGATGACAGACAGGCATGAGCCACCAGCACCCTGCACATTGGGACACTTCTAAAATGTAGATCTTATGCTTAAATACCTCTTCTCCACTGCCTTATGAAGAAGCCCAAATTGACCCCAGCTTCTTTTTAATTTTCACAATACTTATGGCATTCAGCAGCAGGAATTCCTGGTTTCTAGAGAGTTGTTCTCTTCCTGTGTTCCTGTCTCTGTCTCTTCTTCCTGGAATCTTCCCCATTGGTATCTGCCTGTCAAATGGCTACCCATTCTTAATGACCTACTCAGATGTGAAGTTGAAATGATAAATCTTTGCTTTCCTTGGCCAGCCCCGCCCCACCCTGGCGGTTTCCTGTTGTTTCTGCTTGGGGCACAGGAAGGCTCAGGCCAGGGCAGGACGTGTGATGGATGGGGGGCCGGGTGGGGCAGAGCAGACAGGCGGGAGGGAGGCAGTGGAGTCAAAACAGGGTAAAATGATACATGGGTGTGCAATGTGCAAGCTGGGGGTGCTGGGTGCTGAGTGCTAGATACTAGATAGCTGGGTGCTGGGTACTGGGTGCTGGGTGGCTAGGGGCTGGTTACTGGGTGTCTGGGTGCTAGGTACTGGGTGCTGGGTGGTTGGGTGCTGGGTGACTGGGTGCTTGGTAGCTGGATGTTGAGTAGCTGGATGCTGTGGTCTGAGTAGTTGCGTGCTGTGTACTGGTTAGATGGGTGATGGGTGCTAGGTACTAGGTGCCTGGGGTCTGAGTAGCAGGGTGCTGGGAACTGGGTGCTCAGTAGCTGGGTACTGGGTGCTGGCTAGCTGGGTGGCTGGGTGCTGGGTAGCTGGGTACTGGGTGCTGGGTGTCTGGGTGCTGAGTATTTGGGGGCTTGGGGCTGGTTGGCTGGGTTCTGGGTACTGGGTGATGGGTGCTGATTGGTTATGTCCTGGGTTCTGGGTGCTGGGTGGCTGGGTACTAGGTGCTGGATTAGGTGCTGGGTAGCTGGGTAGCTGGGTGGCTGGGTGCTGAGTAGGTGGGTACTGGATGCTGATTGGCTGGGTACTAGGTACTAGGTGCTGGGTGGTTGGCGCCTGGGTCCTGGGTACTGGGTTGTGAGTAGCTGGGTGGCTGGGTGCTGACTAGCTGGATGCTGAGGTCCAAATAACTGGATACAGGGTGTTGAGTAGCTGAGTGCTGGGTTGCTGGGTACTTGGTGCTGGGTACCTGGGTGGTGAATAGCTGGGTGCTGGGTACTGGGTGCTGGGTGGCTAGGTACTGAGTCGCTGGGTGCTGGGTACTGGTTGGGTGCTTAGTAGTTGCATGATGGGTAATGGGTGCTAGGTGCTGAGTAGCTGCATGCTGAATGCTGGGTTCTGGGTGCTGAGTAGCTGGGTGCTGGGTTGCTGGGTGCTGGGTACTGGGTAGCTGGGTATTGGCTAGCTGGGATGCTGGGTACTGGGTGGCTAGGTGATGAGTAGCTGAGTAGTGGATACTGATTGGCTGGATGTTGGTACTGGGTGCTGGGTGGTTATGTGCTGGGTGGCTGGGTACTTGGTGGCTGGGTAGCTAGGTGGGTGGCTCGTTGCTGGGTAGCTGGTTGCTGGGTGGCTAGGTGCTGGGTACTGGTTCGCTGGGTGCTGAGGGCACTGAGGGTTGAACACCTGGGTGCTCAGTACTGGGTGCTGAGTAGGTGGGTGCTGAGTAACTGGGTGCCCAGGGCTGAGAACCTGGGAGGCTGGGTAATGGGTGCTGGGTGCCTGGGTGCTGAGTAGCTGGGTGCTGGCTGCTGAGTTCATGGGTACTGGGTGCTGAGTAGCTGGGTGCCGGGTGGCTGGGTGCTGGGCCGGGATTCGAGCCCCAGTCCCCCTCCTCCCCGCCCTCCCCTAGGCCCCTTGCCTGTCCGTGTGTCCGTCTGTCCGGCTCTCTCTCTGTTGTACCTGTGTCCACCCGTCTGTCTCTCTGCCTTGGTTTCCCTGCCCATCCGTCCGTCCGTCTGTCTGTCCCCAGGCCTAGGACCCTGTGCGCCTGTCGCTCTGTGCGTCCATCCATCTAAGTTCATTGGTCCTTGTCTGTCCGTCCATCTGTCTGTCTCCTTGTCTGTCTGTCCGTCCGTCTGCCCATCTGTCTGTCCGCCTGTCTCTCCCTGTATGTCTCTCTGTCAATCCGTCTGTCTGTCCATCTGTCCGCCCCGGCTGTCTGTCTCCATCTGTCAGTCCATCCATCTGTCCGTCTGACTCTCTGTCTCCCTGTTCGTCCATCTGTCCGTCTGTCTGTCCATCCGTCGATCTGTCTGCCGTCTGTCTGTCTCTGTGTCTGTCTGTCTCACTGCCTGTCTGTCCGTCTGTCTGTCCGTCTACCTGTCTGTCCGTCTGTCTGTCCATCTGTCTCTCTCCCTGTCTCCCTATTTGTCCGTCTGTCTTCCCTGTTCATCCATCTGTGTCTCTGTCTTTCCGTCTGTCTTTCTGTTCGTCCATCTGTCTGTCCATCTGTCCATCTGTCAGTCTCCCTGTCCATCCGTCCATCTATGTCTGTTTGTCTGTCCATTTTCCGTCTCCCTGTCTGTCTTTCTGTCTCTCCATCTGTCCGTCCATCCGTCTGTCTCCCTCTCTGTCTGTCTGTCTGTCTCCCTGTCTGTGTATCACCCTGTCCATCTGTCTGTGTCTCTCTAGCTGCCTGACTGTCCAACACCCGGTCTAACTGTCTGTCTGTCTGTCTGTCTCAGTCTGTGTCACCCCGTCTGTCTGTCTGTCCGTCTGTGTCTGTGCCTGTTCCTGTCTGTCTGTCTCCCTCCCTGTCTCTGTGTCCACCCGTCTGTCCGTCTCTCCCTTCCCCTGTGGGCAGCCGGAGTGACAGACAGTGAGCCAGGCCCTGCGGCCCCAGAGAGCGACCAAGCACCCAGCACCCCTCACGGAGGCATGGGAGGAGGACTGAGCGCCTAGCACCCACACAGGAGGACTGAGCACCCAGCCCCTCGTGTGGGACACAGGACTAACTGCCCAGCACCCACATGAGAAGACTGAGCACCCAGCACTTTGTGTGGAGGCATGGGAGGACTGAGCACCCAGCACCTTGTATGCAGACACAGGGGGAGGACTGAACAGCCAGCACCCACACAGGAGGACTGAGTACCCAGCACCCATACAGGGGACTGAGCACGTGGCACCCCATATGGAGGCACCAGGGGAGGACTGAGCACCCAGCACTAACACAGGAGGACTGAGCACCCAGCACCTTGTGTGGAGACATCGGGGGGACTGAGCACCCAGCACCGTGTGGGGAGATGCCGGGGGAGGACTGAGCACCAAGCACCCACACAGGAGGACTGAGTACCCAGGACACTGGGTACATGCGTGCGTGTGGGGGGGAGGGGCTGGGGTGAACCCGGGGGATGCCATGAACAGGGCCCAGGCTGCAGGCTCAGCTCCAACACGGGCCATGGCTCCACCTCCTCCTCCTCCTCCTCCTCCTCCCAGCGGAGGACGGGGAGGCGCACAGCTGTCCCTCTGTCTGTGTGGACGTCCGTCCATCTCTTTGTCCGTCTGTCTCCCTGTGTGTCTGTCCGTCCATCCATTTGTCCATCTGTCCGTCTGTCTCCAGGTATGTCTGCCCGTCTGCTCATCTGTCCATCTGTCCATCCATCCGTCCCGCTGACTGTCTCCCTGTTTCTCCGTCTGTCTGTCTGACCATCTTCTCAGTCTGTTTGTCCGTCTGTCACCAGGTCCATCTTTCCGTGACTGTCTGTCTCCTTGTGTGTCTCACTGTGTGTTCATCTGTCTGTCCGTCTCCATCTCTTGTCTGTCTGACTCCATGATGTCCATCTGTCAATCCGTCCATCTGTGTCTGCTTGTCACCTGTCTGTCTCCAGTTCTGCCTGTCTGTCTCCCTGTCCGCCTGTCTGTCTGTCCTGCTCATCTGTGTCCCTGTCTGTCCGTCCGTCCATCTGTCTACTGTGTGTCTGTCTGTCCGTCTCCCTGTCTGTCTGTCTCCATGTCTGTCTGTCCATCTGTCTGCCTGTCTCTTGTCCATGCCTGTTTGTCTCCAGGTCTGTCCATCTGTCTTCCAGTCTGTCTGTCTGTCTGTTCATCTGTCCGTCCATCTCGCTGTCTCTCTGTCTGTCCGTCCATGTCTCGATTCCCATCGCCGTCTGTCTGTCATCCCCCAATTCCCCAGCCCCCCGTGTCCCTCTGTCCCTCCGTCCGACCGTCCGTCCATCCTCACCTGGACGGTGCCACCAGTCACCTTGTCGCTGACACGGCAGGAGCCTGCGGGGCAGACGGATGGACGGGTGGATGTGGGCTCGAATCCCGGCCTCCCGCATGGCCCACAATGCGATGCGTTTCCCCTCCCAACCCTGGGGGCCCTGGGTTCGGATCCCCGCTCACCTCCTACAACCCCAGCCCAGGCCCAGCAACCCCAGTGCTGCCGAAGCAGCAGGTGCAACATGGCTGGCCCGGCGGGGACCCTTGAAACCTCCAACCGTGTGGGTGTGCACACACGCGGGGAGGAAGGGATGGGAGGGGGAGGGGTCACATGAAGTGGGGAGGGAGGGACACGACACGTGACCCTCAGCTACTTGCCCCACCCCTCCCCACACGACTCCACCTTCAAAGGCTCCCCCCCATTGAGGCCTCTGAGGACACTTGAAATCGCCACCTATCCACCCACAGGCCCAGAATGGTCTTGGGGACACTTGAAACCACCCCCCCACCTAGATCCACATTCCCCCGGGGACACTTGAAACCACCGTGGGGACACTCGAAACTGCCCTACATCCACTCACAGGCCCAAGGTTTTCGTAGGGACACTGGAAACTGCCCTCCATCGATGCACAAGCCGAGGGTTGCCTTGGAGACACTTGAAACCACCCCCTAAAGAACTGCCCCCATCCTGGGACACTTGAAACCGACCCTCACCCAGACCCCCTCCCCTTGGGGACACTTGAAACCGCCCTCCATCCACCCACAGGCCCAGGGTTGCCTTGGGGACGCTTCAAACCGCCCCCTACAGAACCACTCCACCCCAGGGACACTTGATACCGCCCTCAATCCACCCACAGGCCCAAGTTGGTCCTGGTTACACTTGAAACCACTCCCCCAAGAGCCCCTCCCCATTGGGATACTAGAAACCACCCTCAGGACACTTGAAACCGCCCTAGGGATACTTGAAACCACTCCCACAGACCCCTCCCCACCCTGGAGACACTTGAAACGAACCGCCCCAGACCCCTTCCCCCTGGGGACACTTGAAACCGCCCTCCATCCACCCACAGGCCCAAAATGGTCCTGGGGACACTTGAAACCACCCCCCACCCAGAACCTCTACTCCTGGGGACACTTGAAACCTCCCTGCAGACAGTTGAAACCGCCCTCTGCTCCCCAAACTCCACCGTGTTGCTCCAGGAGCCCTAGGTCAGAGTGCGGGCGTCCCCGGCCCGGATGCACAGGGTGTAGGTGTTGCCTGAGACTCTCAAGACCTCAATGTGGGCGGAGACTCGCCATGGGGCAGGGGTAAACTGAGGCATGGGGCGGTTCCAGGCGGGGTCTCGAGGTCCAGGCCCCTGGGCACAGCGGGAAGGGGGAGAGGAGCACTCACCGGAGAGACCTGGGAGACCAGCTGGGCGCCATGCTAAAAGAACAGAGCACAGGCCTCAGTCAGCACTGACTGCGGGGCAGGGTGCTGGACCGTGTACTTCTGGGTACTGTGCTTAGTACTCCCAACTGCTGTGCAGAGTACTCCGCAGTGCTGGGCTGAGTACTCCCATTTCACACTAATCCTGAAACCCACCTCTCCCCACCAATACTGGACTGAGTAGTCCAAGGTGCTAAACCAGTACTCCCTGGTGCTGGACTGAGTACTCCCATCCCTCCCCGGTGCTGGACTGAGTACTCCCAACCCACACCAATCCGGAACCCCACCCCCTCCCGACCCATGCTGGACCGAGTACTACCCGCCAGTGCTGGACTGAGTACTCCTGGGTGCTGCACTGAGTACTCCCATCCCTCCCCGGTGCTGGACTGAGTACTCCCATCCCTCCCCGGTGCTGGACTGAGTACTCCCAACCCACACCAATCCGGAACCCCAACCCCTCTCGACTCATGCTGGACTAAATACTCCCCGCCAGTGCTGGACCAAGTACTCCCGGGTGTTGCACTGAGTACTCACATGCACAGGGCCAGCTGGTACCGGAAGTCATGCTTGCTCCACTGCCTCCAGGTCCTGTGTGGCGCCGACCATACCTGCCAGCCCCGGGGGCCGCAGGCAATGCTCACGTTTCACAGGGGGTCAAAGTGTTCAGAAAACTGCCAGAGATGAATGGAGGGACACCGGGTGGGATGGGGAGGGGCTCGAAACCGCCCTCGGTGGTGCCAGGGATACTTGAAACTGCCCTTGTGGGTCTTAGGGGACACTCAAAACTGCCATGGATGCTCATGGGGACAGTGGAAACCGCCCTCCATCCACCAAGGTGCTCGTGGGGACACTTGAAACCGCCCTCAGCGGTCTCGGGGACACTTAAAACCGCCCTGGATGGTCCTGGGAAAACTTGAAGCTGCTTTTGGGGGTCATGGGGAGCCCTCGAAATCGCCCTAGGTGGTCTTGGGGATACCTGACACTGCCCTCCATGCAACAAAGTGCTCGTGGGGATACTTGAAACCACTCTTGGTGGTCTCAAGGACACAAATCCAACCTCGATGGTCTTGAGGACACTTTAAACTGACCTCGGTGGTCTCTGGGATACTTGAAACCGCCCTGGGTGGTCCAGGGGGTACTGGAAACCACCCTCACCAATTTCACGGGCATAGAGAGGCGTCCAGGAAGTGGACGGGGCCAGCGGGGCTCGAGCCGTTGACCAGGGCGTAGCTCTGGGCCCAGAGGCCCGCAAGATCGGGGAGGATGCAGCCCACCTGGAGGCCGGACTGGCACATGTCGGCCAGCACTCATGGTACAGGCCGGTCCTAGGGAGTGGTGGGGCATTAGAAACTCACAATGGCCGAAGGGGGGGACATTAGAAACCGACAATGGGCTGGAGGGGGCCTTAGAAACTGACAATGGCCTGGAAAGGGGGGTCAGAAACTGACAGTAGCAGAAGGGCGGCGTTAGAAAAAGACAATGGCCAACAGAGGTGGCATTAGAAACCTACATTGCCAAAGAGGGGCATTAGAAACTGACAATGGCGGGGTGAGCAGGGGACATTAGAAACCGACGATGGCCTGGAGGAAGGCATTAGAAACCAACAATGGTGCGGGGGGGGGGGGGCATTGAAACCAGCAGCGGTGGCCGAACCTGGAGTCCCGGATCCTGAAGGAATACTGTGTCCCCCGCAGTGCCTGCGGCCCCAGTGCCCACGAGCAGTTCGGGACCCGGGCCTCGAAGACATAACACACAAGGCCTGGTGAAACGACATGGCGGGGGGGGGTGTTGAGGGTGGAGGGCCTGGGGGGGAGGGTTACCCCTGAACCTTCAACCCCACGATCCCTGACCCTTCAAACCCATGACCCCTGACCAGTTCAAACCCATGACCCCTAAACTTTCAACCCAATGACCCCTGATCCTTCAACCCATGACCCATGACCCCTGACCCTCGATCCCCATCCCCCACCCGGAACCTTAAGGCCTCACCCAGGTTGGTGAACCTCAGGCCTTGGGTCAGGGGCCTCCCGGCCACAGTGAGCGTAACCTCGAACTCAACTCCCTGGTACCACAGGAGATCCCAGAAGTCGCAGCTACATTGTCCGACGGTGACCTTGGGAGCGGGGGGGTCGGGGCCTCGACATAAACCGGAACACCTGGTAGCTCCATTCGTCCATCCGTGCCTCAACCTACCCCCCGGAACCCCAGGGAATGTGGGCCAGCCCATCCCTGCCTCAGTTTACCCCACAGCCCCCACCATTGGCCTCCCAGGGTGGGGGCCTGGTGTCTCCGTCGTGCCTTGATTTCCCCAACTGTCCAGCAGTGTGACCGACCCCTTGTCCAGGTTCACAACGATGCACTGGGCCTCTGTGGTGGTGGCCACACAGCAACAGCTTAGCCTGTGGCTCCTGGAGTCAAAGGTCAGGCCCAGTCAGGTCCGGGGTCAGGAGTTGCAGGGCCCGAGGATGGGGATGGGGTCTCAGGGGTCAGGAGGGCGCGGGGAACCTTCCAGAAGATGGCGTGGGTGTCTCTGGCTTGGTTGGAAGGGTCACGAGGAACAAAGGTGAGAAGTCAGGATCACCCATACAAGGGTACTGAGTTCGAATCCTTCCTTGGGCTGATGGAGGAACCAGAAAGGAGGTGAGTTACCCGATGAGCTTCAGCCATGAGGACGAGGAGGAGGAGGAGGAGGAGGAGGGGGAGGAAGATGGAGGCTGCAGACCAGGGGAGGATCAGGGCAGGAGGCCTGGACCCGGAGAGCACTGTGGAGAGAGCAATGGGGATGGGTGGGTGGGTGGGTGGGGGGATGATTGGGTGGATGGGTGGATGGCTGGGTGGATCAATTGGTGGGGGGGTGGATGGATGGATGGTTGGGTGGGTGGATGGGTGGGTGGGTGGTTGGGTGGATAGGTGGGTTGGTGAGTGGGTGGATAGGTGGGTTGGTGGGTGGATGGTTGGATGGATGGGTGGGTGGATGGGTGAATGGGTGGGTGGATGGTAGTTGGGTAGGTAGATGGGTGGGTAGATGGTTGGGTGGGTGGATAATTGGGTGGGTGGGTGGATGGGTGGGTGTTAGTTGGGTGGGGGATGGGTCCTTGATTTCATCCCTCTCTCCTTCCCCCTCCTTCCCCTCCCTGGTGGCCCCTGGGGCTTTCATTTTCACTGCAGGCCATTGGCACATCGGGTCGGGTGTGGGGAGGCCGGGGTGCCCATGTCGGTTCCGGGCGGTTGGGCTGTCAGGTGTGGACCACCGGGTGGGTGTCCTGGGGAGCTTGGGGTGGCTGGGCTCTGAAGTTTCTGGGCTCTGGGCGGGGAGTGGATGCCGCTTCCCCTTTCTCGCTTCTCCTGGGGGTTTCCTGGCTCCTGGGCGTCTTGGGGAAACCAAGGCAGTGGCTCGGAGAGGTCAGGCCATGGGGCCTCGGTGGTGTGGGCACCATGCACAGACAGACAGACAGACCTGAGTCCTCCTTTGGTGGTGGTCCTGGGTGCTGATTCATCCTGGGTGGTGGTATTGAGTGCTGAGTCCCCCTTGGGTGGTGGTGCTGGGTGCTGAATCCTCCTTGGGTGGTGCTGGGTGCATCTCCCAGACAGACAGACACAGTGCAGTCGGAGGAATGGAGGGGCGGACAGAGGGACGGACATGTGGATTGGGAGACGGAAAAGGAGGGACAGGCGGACACACAGACAGACGGACAGACAGATGAGAGAGCGACAGACAAACAGAGACAGACAGGGAGACAGACGCACAAGAGATGGACAGACAGATGGACAGGGAGACAGACACATAGACAGATGGATGGACGGATGCAGGGGGCCCTGCACACCGGGTGCTCTCCTGACCAGTGGGAGAGGCAAGGAGGCGCGCCCCGCCCCGCTGAGGGTGAACCCAGAATAGGTAACAAGCGGCAAGTTGCCCGCACGCAGCCCAACCCAACCTTTATGCCACAGTTAGACGGTCAGTCGACTTGGGCAGAGTTCAAGACCGCTCTCTGTTTATTGGCGTGAACCCCATCTTAAGTATGGGCAATGGCAGCAGGAAGAGGAGGGGTGTATCGTACCTAGTCAGGGGCTACAATTGGCGGTCGGAGCTGTCTGTCAAGGGTGGAAGGCCATGGGACCTCCCTAAGGGGCGGCCTGAGTCTATGTCACTACCAGCAGTACGGCCCCCAGGTTACCTCCTAGAGCTGCCTTCCAGTTCCGGACCCCGAAGGCAGGCGGGGTTAGCCAGGTTCCCTCTCCCCGGAGGCGGTGCAACAGTCACACACCTCCAGGGCGTGCACAGTCGGGGCCAGGCGGTGCGCCCCACATCTCCCCCTTTTCTGTTTAATAAGCTGGTTGATGTCCTACTCGAGAATGCGCCTGTCTTAGGTCGTCCCGCCTGAAGGATCTTACCTGTCATTGGCTGGCCATCCTAGCTCGTCGGGCCACCCTGCCTATGAGGCTTGCCAGCCCCAGCAAAGGAACAAGGGGGGAGGAGAGGGGTCTGTGCTCAAGAGGAGGCCCTGGTATTTCTGCCTCACACCTGTGTACTCTGGTAGGCTGCACATCCTGGAAGGGGCCGTGACCAATTTCAGAGGGTTCCCAAATGGCTAAAAGCAGCATAATGCTGCCAGACCACCGTTGACTGGATAGCTCTGGCTCATTGCTTAAGAACTAGGGGAAGCCTATTTGCCCTAGCATGGTCAGGTGTAAATACAGAGGCTATATAAGCCCAGAGGCAAATGCAAACACAGGTCATGGGGGTCTCTCCCACGAGAGGGAGAGAGTAGGGGAGCCACCCATCTGGCTCAGTCCAAGGAAGGTTGGAGATTAGTCCATCCCCCCGCTGGTTGAGTTGGGCCGGCGGCACCATTCCCCATCTCTGATGGTGAGGTCGAAGCAGGTCCAGGCCCTGGTGGTTCTGGAGGTCCACGGCAGCCAAGGTGCTAGTGATCCGTTCCAGTTCTTGGGCAGAGATGTAGGCGATATTGCAACAGAGAAATATTGCACCACAAAAGACATTGAGGTAGAGTGCAAGAAACAAGCAGCAGGCAGTGCCGGGCACTGGAAGGAACACGGAGGCTGGCTGTCGCCGCTGTCGTCCACCACTGACACATGCAGACAGGCCTCCCGTGGTTCCAGGGAGGAGCAGGAAGAGATCCATCTCGGACTTTTTCTTTATTCCTGGGGCGAACAAACATTCATGGCTGTAATAAGGGCTTCCGCTTCCCCAATTATAATATCATCCATATAAACATATAAGGTAATATCTGACTGGCTCTGAAGTGGTTGTAGGACCTGTGACACATAATGTTGGCAGAAGGCTGGGCTGTTAGCTATGCCCTGAGGTAGTACCACCCACTCATATCTTTGGTCTGGCCCCTGGTAGTTAACCAAGGGGACGGAGAAGGCAAACTTCTCACAGTCCTGAGCGTCAAGGGGAATGAAAAAGAAACAGTGATTGATGTCTATTACAATAAGAGATCCCGAGGAATGGAGGGGATCCACGGCAGGGCTGCCTGTGGAAGCATCTGTTCATTAATTTTTCTCAGGTCCTTTAACATTCTCCATTTGCCTGTAGCCTTTTGTATAACAAATACTGGGCTGTTCCATGGACTTAACGAAGGTCTGATATGTCCTAAGGTCAACTGCTCTAATAATATTTCTCTTAATTTTTCTACTTTGTCTAGGGAGAGTGGCCACTGTTCCACCCACAGCGGGGGGCCCGGGAGCCATCGGATGGCAGGGATGGTGGGAACAGTGGCCGTTAGGATTGGGGGTAACGTGGTTAGGTAGATGTCAGAAAAATTACCTTAATATGTGGGTGGTAGCCATACTTCAATAACCATCTTGGTCTACTTTCATTACTTAAGAAACTGCATTAAAAACATTAAACAGCAAACTATGAAAAGCATAATGCAATTCTGTAAGGAAGGTCTGTTGTCATAGTTTGAAGTGGAGTGCCTACCTAGTAAGAAGAATACCCTAGTTCAAACCCTAGAATTGCTAAAGAAACCAAAAGGGCTGGGTGTTGGTGGTTCACACCTTTAAACCTAGGTACTCAGAAAAATAAGATCTGAGAATCACAGTTCAAAGCTGGCTTATATAGAAAATTCCATGAGACTTTCTAATTTACCAGCTGCAAAATGCTAGACTGAATGTATAGTTGAAGTAATAGAATGCCAGCCATGCACAAAAAAAGCCAAGTGAGAGCTTGAGGCCCTGAGTGTAAGCCCTGGAACTGGAACAAATTTTTTTTAAATAGCAAAAAATGCTCTGCAAGGAAAATTTAAACTGTATCTCACTCAGATAGTCTGCAACAAGAGATTCTCTTTGTGTTCATTATTTAAAAATAATTGTTTTGTCTGTTGGGTTTCTGTTCTAATTTTATCTTTAATGGATAAGAACATGATGTAAAGTACTCCTGGCTTAAATTGTCAAAACTCAGGCAGGACACCTGGTCGGCTAAGAGATCAGATACGCACCTTCTTTCCCCAGATGAAGGTATTCAAATGTAAAGTGATAATTCAACATGCTCTTGTCAAAATTGACCTACGGACACAAGTCAAGTACTTGCGGGGAGCGGCACCCAGCCTTCTTCAATCAAAAATTATTTGGGGTGGTAAAATGACTTGCTACAGAAGCCAGCCCTGGTAAATAAGGCCTTAGAATGCCAAAGTCATTTGTTCAATAGGTTTTCTCTTAAATCTTGGTGATTTGCAAGATTGGCAAAAAAAAAATGCCACTGGAAAATGTATGGCCCATATTTAATTTGCTCGCTTTAGGATCTTTTGTGCAAATGTAAGTGAGTGTGTGTGTATGAGTGTGAACAAATTCAAGATTGAAATTGTCAGTCTGATGTAAAAATGGTTGAATTTCTGTTCAATCTCCAAAACTGTCATCAGGTTTCAGTGCTACCTAATATTTTAAAGGATTTTTTGCATTGCTTTAAAGAGGAATTGTAGTTTATTCAAAAAATGTCTTTAATTTGCAGTTGCAAAATATTGTTATCTTATTTGTTAAGTTGTTTGCACTGTAATCAAGTTATCTGACTTAGGACAAGGCATTGGGAATTTGAAATTTATTCCCCTGCCCTGTTTACTAATTTGAGGCTAAATGTCAGAAATTTCAATATTAATTTGTATCACTGTTAAAGAACTGCTTCGGGCTTCTCAGTCAGAGATCAAAAGGAAAGGACAGGAAAACTGAGGATTGGCCTGTGTGCCTATCTTTGGGATTGAGGGGTGAACTGGCAAAGGTGCAGCTTAGATAGTCCATGCATGGTGAGGTAGGCCCCAGGGGCAAGTGCATACATGGTAGAAAAAGATTAAGCTGTCACAAGGCAGTTGATGGATCTCGAAGGACTCAGATGTGTACATAACCATTCTGTAGGACAGGCCTATCTGTCTGTTCCTTCCTGCTGGAAACTGGATACCTGATGGTAAAATCTGCAATGTGATGATTTGTTTGATATTTACAAAACTCCCCACAGGGATGTATTTAAAATCGGAAAAGCCTGAAAACGTGGCTTAGAAAGTTTATATGTATGATGTCATTTAATATCTATGCTATTTTGAAATTGGCATGTAATCTTTTAAAGTAAAATTATTAGGTCTGAATACTTGGTTTGTAATTCTAGTGCTTATTACTCTTGCATGATTCCTGATAATTATTGATAAGAATTCTTAGAAGGGAAATATGATTATAATATAATATATGATTATAATACATAATAATACATGTGAAATTCAATTTCAGTTCAGCTTGAATTTCAAAGTATTTGAAAGTATTTCCTACTTCAGCTCAAAGCTACCACTCTACCACATGAGCCACAGTGCCATGTCTGGTGTTCTGGTGGTTAATTGACAATAAGAGTCTCATGGACTTTCTTGTGGGGTGTGCCTTTGAACCTGGATCCTCACATCTCAGCCTCCTGAGTATCTGGAGTTACAGGCATGAGCCACAAGTTAAAATTGGTTGATTTATGCTAGTACTGGCTTGAACTCAGGGTCTCTTCCTTTTACTTGGCTTTTTTGTTCAAGGCTGGCACGCTGACACCAACTGGAGCAACATGTCTGGGATTTTCCTGGTGAATGGGAGACAAGAATCTCTTAAATTTATCTCCTGAGGCTGACTTCGAACTGAGCTCCTCAGATCCCAGCCTCCTGCATAGCTAGCATTTTAGGCATGTGACACCAGTGCCCAGTTTTTCTCCCTTGAGAAAGGTTGATTGATTGGCATTTGCTATGCACCCTTTGAATTTACTACCTTTGCTGTCTGTTGGCCACCTAGTTTTCTTATGTGAAATTGGTCACAATCTCATCGAGGATCTCTTGTGTGTGTGACTTTGAATATTCTCTGTCTTTAACAGTTTAATTAGATTATGTCTTCATACGGATTTCTGAGTTTATCCCAGTTGAAGTTTGTTGAGCCATTAAATTCTTTATTTGGGTGCTTGTTTTCTGGGGTTAGGGTCCCATGGTCCCTGCTTCAAACAAGCCCTCTAAATGGGTTTGAGAACCACTAGTCAAGGTGGGGCCTCTTCAGCTATGGTGGGGTCTTTGTCTTTTATTCTGAAGCAAAAGCTCTTGAAGGTTAGCGTAGGAAAGTGACACGAACTGATTTAAGAAGCATAAAAACCGGATGCCAGTTGCTCATGCCTGTTACCCTAGCTACTTGTGAAGTTGAGGTTTAAGGATTGTGTTTGGAGGCCAGCCCAGGCAGGAGAGTCCATGAGTTTCTTTCTTGTTTGAAGGCTTAGATGTGAGGATCGTGGTTCAAAGTCACCAGAGCAGGATAGAAAATGAGAGTCTTAGCTCCGCTTACCCACCAGAAATCTAGAAGTGGATCTGTAGCTCAAAGCGGTAGAGCACTAGCTGGAAAACTAAACGCTGAAGGACAGTGCCCAGGCCTTGAGTTAAAAGCCCACAATGGATAAAATAAAACAAAACAAAGAATACAAACAAAATATCAAAGACGGCATCAAGCCCTAAGATCAGCATTAAAAAGAAATGTCTTCTCAACATTCCTACAAGTTAAATTAAATCTACTGCCAGAATTCAGCTGGAAGAGGGTGGTAGTGGCTCACGCCTGCCATCCCTGCTACTCAGGAGGCTGAGATCTGAGGATTCACATTTGAAGCAAGGTAGGGCAGGAAAATCCATGAGATTTTAATCTCCAATGATCCACCAAAAACTTGGAAGGAGTGCTGAGGCTCAATTGGCAGCGCAGTAGGCTTGAGGAAAAAATTCTCAAGGAGAGCTCAGACCCTCAGGTCCAGCCCCAGGACCAAAAACCAAACAAACTGTGAAAACTATCAGGACCCAACAAGAGCGCCTGAAGCTTTGTAGATGGCCAGCAGAGGTCGCTAGAGCATTGTGGATAGTGGAATGACCAGGAGGACTGCAGCAGCTCTTTCTCCCCCAATGGGAAACAGACAGCTATAGCTCCTTGACCACTCAGGCCCAGCTTGGCTGGCTGTCTCCAAATGTCACCTGCTTAAGCCCAAATCTGGCAGTCCCTGCACATCAGCTGCCTTGCAAATCCAGTGATCCTTTGGAATAGAAATCACCCCCAAGCTCAGGCATTTCAGCAAGTTCCCACCAATGCAGTTGGACACCAGCTCCTCGAGACAGTGGGAGAGCAAAGAAAGAACTCGTTCTAGTTGAGGCAGACTCCATATAGAGTCTCAATTGTCTAAGCTGGAGGCTAGAAAGGAAATTCCCAAGCATTACAGAGGGACAGGCGCTGGGCCTTCACTGATTGTTTCCTGACATGCATCTGCATGTTCTGATGCCCAAGTGCTCCACTTCTCTTTCCAATGCGCGTGTGTGTGTGTGTGTGTGTATGTGTGTGTGTGTGTGTGTGTGTGTGTGTGTGTGTGTGTGTGTCCTGGGGCTTGAAATAAGGGCCTGGGTGCATGTCCTTTGCCGCTTTGTTCTACCACTAGTGTTGTACCCTGTAAGGTAGAGCTCTAATTCATATTTTCTGGTGGTTCATTGCAGATAGGAGTCTCACATATTTTTCTTGCGATGGCTGCATTCGAAGAACAACCCTCATATCTCAGCTTCCTGAGTATCTAAGGTTACAGTGGTAAGCCCCCAGCAGCAGGCTTGGAATGGCATTGTCATGATGGTGGGGATTGACTTATTGGCTTTCTGTGGTGGCACTTGAAACCGGCAGGAATTTTATGTAAATGAAATTGCAACATTTGGATCAGGTTCGTTGTTTCTTTGGTTTTAAAGCATGAATCAGTGCATACCGAGGGAGAAGGAAAACAGTCAGCATATTTTGAAGAACAAGATGATCAGAGCTCCCACTACATGGAAGGGGTTGCCAGAAGGGCACCACCTGGAGTGTGTTGTGGAAGCAATGACTGGGTCTCTCTAGCAGAGAGCAACGTGACACAGAAGCTCATTGGACATCCTGTGTGCCTTATTACTCTCCTCACCCAATGACGGATTCCATGAAGCCTGCACTGGCTCGCCATGCAGCGGTTAGCACTTCTGATTGGACGTCAATTCTGAT
Source organism: Perognathus longimembris pacificus (assembly GCF_023159225.1). Lineage (NCBI taxonomy): Eukaryota > Metazoa > Chordata > Mammalia > Rodentia > Heteromyidae > Perognathus > Perognathus longimembris. Next base: position 32,880 of record NW_025959317.1, on the reverse strand, counting down.
GCAGAGCTCTGGGGTCCAATCAGGTCAGCGTTCACATGCTAGTTCTCCAGCCGCCCACAGGATGATCAAGGCCATATGTAATCTAGAGTCCTGCATACAAGATTGCCCAAGGTCAAGGTGATGTGAGGCAAAGTCCTACAGCCAGAATTCAGCTGGCAGAGGGTGGTAGTGGCTTACGCCTGCCATCGCAGCTACTTGGGAGGCTGAGATCTGAGCAATCACATTTCACGTTAGCTAGGGAAGGAGAATCCATGAGATTTTACTCGCCAATGAGCCACCAAAAACTCGGAAGGAGGGTTGAGGCTCAATTCGTAGAGCAGGAGACTTGAGGAAAAAATACTCAAGGGTAGCTCAGACCCTAAGTTCAAGCCCCAGGACCAAAAACCAAACAAACTGTGAAACCTATCAAGAACCAACAAGAGCGCCTGTAGTTCTGTAGACGGCCAGCAGAGGACACTAGAGCACCGTGGATGGTGGAACGACCAGGAGGCCTGCAGCAGATCTTCCTCACACAGTGTGAAACAGCCTGCTACAGCTCCATGACCATTGAGGCCCAGCTGGGCTGGCTGTCTTCAACAGTCACCTGCTCAACCCAAACCTGGCAGTCTCTGTGCATCAGCTGCCGTGCAAATCCAGTGAGCCATTGGAATAGAAATCTCCCCCAAGCTCATTCATTTCAGCAAGTTCCACCAGGTTTTCTTTTAAATCTTGGTGATTTGCAAGGTTGGCAAAAATAAAATGCCACTGGACAATGCATGGCACATATTTACTTTGCTCGCTTTAGGATCTTTTGAACGAATGTATGTGAGTGTGTGTGTGTGTGTGCATATGAGTGTGAACAAATTCAAGATTGAAATTGTCATTCTGATGTAAAAATGGTTGAGTTACTGTACAAACTCCAAAACAGGCATCAGGTTTCAGAGCTACCAAATGTTTTTAAAGGGTTTTTGCTTTGCTTTAAAGAGGAAATGTAGTTTAATCCAAAAACGTCTTTAATGTGCAGTTGCAAAATATTGGTATCTTAATGTGTATGCTGTTTGCACTGTCATCAAGTTATCTGGCTTAGCACAAGGCATTGGGAATTTCAAATTTTTTCCCCTGGCCTGTTTATTAATTTGAGGCTAAATGTCAGAAATTTCGATATTAATTTGTATGACTGTTAAAGAACTGCTTCGGGCTCCTCAGTCAGAGATCAAGAAGAAAGGACAGGAAAACTTAGGATGTGCTCGTGTGCGTATCTTCGGGGTTGAGGGGTGAACTGGCAAATGTGCAGCTTAGCTGGTCCATGCATGGTGAGGCAGGCCCCAGGGGCAAGTGCACACATCGTAGAAAAAGACTAAGCTGTCACAAAGGTAGTTGATGGAGCCCGAAGGACTCAGATGTGTATATACCCATTCTTTAGGACAAGCCTATCTCTCTGTTCCTTGCTACTGGACACTGGAAACCTGAGAGTAAAATGGGCGTTCTGTAGGATAGGCCTATGTGTCTGTTCCTTACTGCTGGACACTGAAAACCTGACGGTAAAATGGGCATTCTGTAGGACAGGCCTATCTGTTCCTTGCTGCTGGAAACTGGAAACCTAGTGGTAAAATCGGCAATGTGATGATTTGTTTGATATTTCCAAAACTACTCACTGGGATGTATTTCAAATTGGAAAAGCCTTAAAACATGGCTTAGAAAGTTTATCTGTATGATGTCATTTAATTTCTATGCTATTTGGAAATTTGCATGTAATTTTTTAAAGTAAAATTATTAAGTCTGGATATTGGTTTGTAATTCTAGTGCTTATAATTCTTCCATGATTCTTGATAATTATTGATTGGAGTTCTTAGGAGGGAAATATGATCATAATACATTATATGATTATAATACACAATAATACGTTTGAAATGCAATTTTAGTTTGGCTTGAATTTGAAAGTATTTCTTACTAAGTGATTATTCTTTTTTCCTCACTGCATGCCTTTAATTAAGTTTTCACCTTCTTCTTAAACACCAAGATAGTAATATCCCCTCAGTAGTGTTACTGTGAGGATTAAACAAGATATAACATGTAAATCCCTTACCATAGTGTCTGATACTTGAGAAATATTATCTCCTTTCCTTTGTTCCTCCTTTATTGAATGGACTGCTTTATGTGGTCATTCTTTTAGGTACTGAAGTCTACAGAGTAATTCCATTGACTTTATTTTCAGATGACTTGATATAATTTTCATATACGACCCACAAGGATCATAGATTCTTTTTTTTCAAATTTTTATTATCAAACTGATGTACAGAGAGTTTACAGTTTCATACATTAGGCATGGGATACATTACTGTTTATTACCTTGTCCCTCATACCCCCCTCCCCCCTCCCCCTTTCCATTTCCCTCCCTGAGGTGTTCAGTTCACTTACACCAAACAGTTTTGCAAGTATTGCTTTTGTAGTTGTTTGTCTTTTTTTTACCCTGTGTCTTTCAATTTTGGTATTCCCTTTCAATTTCCTAGTTCCAATACCAGCATACACGGTTTCCAATATACTCAGATAAGATTACAGAGATGGTGTAGGTACAACCACAAGAAGGTGGATCATTGATTCTTTCAGATAGGACACATCTCACTGCAGATGCTACTGCTGGGTAACAGTCTAAGAACTCCTGAACTGATTAAAACAAAGAAACTACCAACACTTGCGTTGCTTCCCAGCTTACATGGGTTTTCTGTGAATACTTACATGACAGTGTGTTCTAAGCCAGAGTCATCACAAAGAAACCACTCCCGTCTGACAACTTCAATCTCAAATGAAGATGAAACTTGTGTAGAGAATAGATTTTGAATACAGTCCCTTAGTTAATATAAACTTGGTTCTTCCTACATGTACCCTTTCTTCCCTATTTTGTTACAAAATGTTTTTACTTTATTTAGTTAGTTATTTTATTAATTAAATTGTGTTGACAATGTGTTGTGCAAAAGGTGTACAGTTACATAACGAGGCAGTGAATACCTTTCTTGTGATATCTTACACCCTCGTTTTCCTTTTCCTTCCCTAGATCAGGTAGGCATATATACAATACCCAGTGTACCGAAATCATATACAGTAACCACGTGGCATAGGTCAAAGGAAATTCACCTAGAACGTTAAATGTAATGTCAACAATAGAATCCTCCTGGGTTCTTCTCTTGGAGTTGTTTTTGCCTATCCTCATCTTTTATGATCATATGTACATAGCTGTTGAGCCTTTGTGATCCACTGATAGGTCTATTATAAACCTTTCTATGTGTAGTAGTTGTTTGGTTTTAGATACACTATGTAAGGCCGATGATGGAAACCTGTGGAAATACAATTTGAAAAGAAGTTTTTTTGTTTTGCAGACCTGGTCTCCACTGTCTTCCCCCTCCTCCCCACACACACACTCTAACAGTCATATATCAAGGAGACCATGCCCCTTTGTTCTCTGTGTTCTAGGCTTGTCTCGCTCAACATTATTTGTTCAAGTTCTGACCATTTCCCTGCGAATAGCAATATCTTATCATTTCTATTTGCTATGTAGTATTCCATTGTGTATAGGTACCACATTTTTTGTATCCATCCATCTATAGTGGGCCATCTGGGTTGTTTCCATATTTTGGCTATTGTGAATTGTGCAGTGATAAACATGGATGTGCAGATGTCTTTTTGATATCCTGAGACCTGTTGTTCACGATAGATGCCTAGGAGTGGTATGGCTGGGTCATAGGGTATGTCTATGTTGAGCTTTTTGAGGAACCTCCATACTGTTCTTCAAAGTGGTTGTACTAAATTGCCCTCCCACCAACAGTGGAGAAGGGCTCCTCTTTCCCCGCATGCCCTCCAGCCTTTGTTGTTGGCTGAGTTCAGAGTATAGGCCATTCTAACTGGAGTGACATGGTATCTCAGGGTTGTTTTTATTTGCATTTCCTTTACTGCCAGGGATGTTGAACATTTCCTCTTATGTTTCTTTGCCATTTTTATCTCTTCTCCTGTGCAGTCTCTCTTTAGCTCCTTTTCCCATTTAATAATTGGTTTACTGGGTTTGGAGGGGGTTAGTTTTTTGTGTACTCAGTAGATGAGGGATATTAGGCCTCTGTCTGTTGTTGTGCTGGTGAATATCCTTTCCCATATGATTGGCTGTCTTTCTAGATTGGTGGCTATGTCTTTAGCTGTGCCAAAACTTTTTATTTTGTCATAGTCCCATTTGTTGAGACTCTACCCTATCTGTTGTGCCCCTGGGACTATATTCAGGAAGGTCCTTCCTGTGTCTTTAAGTTCTAGCATCTTTTCTACTCTGACCTTCAGTAGTTTCAAGGATTCTGGTCTGATGTTGAGGTCCTTAATCCATTTTGAGTTGATCTTGGTGCATGGTGATAGGCTAGGGTCTAATTTGAGTTTTCTACATATGGCTGCCCAGTTTTCCCAGCACCAGTTGTTGAAGAGGCTATGTTTTTCCCATTGAATGTCTTTAGCTCCTATGTGGAATATCAACTGACTGTAAAAATATGGTTTTATTTCTGGGACTTCTATTCTGTTCCATTGGTCTTCAGGTCTATTTTCATAGCAATACCAGGCTGTCTTTGTTATGATGGCTCTATAATAGAGCTTGAAGACTGGTATTCTTTTGCCTAGAATTGCTTTGGCTATTCTAGGTCTTTTGCTGTTCCATATGAATTTATGGGTTGTTTTCTCTATTTCATTGAAGAATGTAGCTGGGATCTTGATGGGGATTTCATTGAATTTGTATAGCCTTTGGGGCAATATGGGCATTTTCGCTATATTGATTCTGCCTACCCATGAGCATGGGAGGTCTTTCCATCTCCTGTGTCCTCTTTGATTTCCCTTTTTAGATTTTTATAGCTCTCATTCAATAGGTCATTCATGTCTTTAGTTAGGTTAATCCCTAGGTAATGTATTCTTTTTAGCTATGGTAAATGGTATTATTTCCTTAATTTTCTTTTCTGCTTATACATTGCTGGTGTACAGAAAAGCTGCTGATTTTTGTGGGTTGATTTTGTATCCTGCTACTTTGCCAAAATGGTTTTTTAGGTCTAGGTCATCTGCGAATAGGGTAGTTTGATTTTTTCTTTGCCCAATGTGGAAGCCTTTGATGTCTTCCTCTTGCCTTAGTGCAATGGCAAGGGATTCCAGCCCTATGTTGAATAGAAGCAGGGATAGTGGGCATCCTTGTCTTGTTCCTGAGTTTAGGGGAAATGGTTTTAGTTTCTCCCTATTTAATATGGTATTAGCAGTTGGTCTGTTGTATATGGTTTTTCTTATTTTAAAGAATATTCCCTTTATTCCTGATCTCTACAGGTCTTTTAACATGTATGGGTGTTGTATTTTCTCAAAGGCTATTTGGGCATCGGCTGAGATGATGATGTGGTTCTTCGTCTTAGCTCTGTTGACGTGGTGAATTACATTTATTGATTTGTGGATGTTGAACCATCCTTGCGTCTGTGGGATGAAGCCTACTTGGTCATGATGTATATATCGTTTTCTTGATCAGTTTCTAGATCCTGTTAGCTAGCACTTTGTGGAGAAGCTTTGCAGGTGTGATCATTAGTGATGTTGGTCTTTTCCTAGTTTGTGGATGAGTATAATATTGGCTTCTTAGAATGAGTTTGGGATTTCTCCCTGTTTGTATTTTGTGGAAGAGTTTGAGGAGTTAGCTCCTCACTGAAAGTTTTATAGATTTTATTGGTGAATCCATGTGGGCCTGAGCTTTTCTTTGTTGGGAGGCTCTTGATTACCTCCTGTATCTCGCTGTAAATTATTGGTTTAACTAGTTGATTTATTTCTTCTTGATTCAGTTTGGGCAGTTTAAGAATCGATCCATTTCTGTAAAATTATTATTCATTAGTGATTAAAGGTTCTGGAACTAGTTCCTTATGATGGTTTGAATACCTATATATTTGTTGTAATTTTTCCAGTGCAGTGCCTGATCTTACGGATATGAGTGACTCTCTCTCTCTCTTTTTCTGTTAGGTCTTGCAACAGATCTGTCAATTCTATTTATTAAGAACCAGCTTTTAGATTTTTTATTTGTTGAAAGGTCTTTCTATTCTCAATCAGATTATCTCTTCTTTAATCTTTATGATCTCTCTCCTCCTAGTCATTTTAGATTCTATTTTGTTCTTGTTTCTCCAGTCAATTAAGCTGCATGATGAAGTTCTTGGTCTGTTCTGATTCCATTCTTTTAATGTGTATGCTGAGGGCAATGATCTTGCCCCTCGCCACAGCCTTTGCTGTATCACATAGGTTTATTTGTGATGTATTTTCTTTGTCATTTTGTCTTATGAATTCGTTAATTTTGTCCTTAATTTGCTCTGTAACCCAAGTGTTAGATAACAGTGAGGGGTTTGGCCTCCAAGTATTTGTGTAGTTTCTGTGGTATCCTTTGTTATTGAGAGCTACCTTGATTACACTGTGATCAGATAGTTTCTTTATGTGGACTACACATGATCAATTTTGGAGTATGTTCCATGGGCGTTTATGTGCCAGCCAGCTACTATTTGATAGCAAATCACACACTATGTACAGGCAAACATCTCCACGGATGCATCTAAAAGGGTCCCAAAAGTATCGCAAGACTAGCAGGTGCTTTCATGCTACACAGGAGCACTCTGGCAACACTGTGGCTTTGCAGAAACATGCCAGATTGTGATTTCACAATCCTTGTCTCTGGACAAGAGACTACAGTAGAGATGCCAGGTAGGGGCCCACACCACTGGATAATGTTACAGGGAAGTTGCTGCTAAGAATACAAAGAGCTCTGTTTCTCAACATTCTGCACAGTACTGCCAGTGGTCGGGGCACAGACCTTGGAGGAGAAAGCAGTTTCTTACACCATGCTTTCTGCCTTCCACCTCAAGCTGGATGAGTTGAAGTTGCTGTAACCAATCCTGACATTTCTGAGATACTGAGGGAATGACAATAAATGTCCCCACCCATCTTATAAGTAAAACTCTGTGGGGTCTGCATCCTATGCTCAACACTCCATAGAACAGAGCAAGTCAGAGAAAAGCCTTTTGCTGATGTCAGATATATCACTGAGTGGAGGTGTATCACGGGTTTGCAGGATATGGACAGACAAAAATGAAACAGAGACAGACACCTGTTATAAGAATACCTTTGGAATCCCTCCCATCTTGTTCTGTCATGAAACTTGAAAGCCTCAGCCAGTGGAGCAATAGTGCAGTTAATGGGGCATGCCAGTGCTCCAGTCTCTTCCCATTCTAATTACAATGCTTCACCAAACTCAGAGGAAAAATGGGCAGGACACCAGCCTTCAGTCTGATCACCGCTACTATAGAGGGAGATACCCCACCTTGTAAAAGGAAAATCCCAAGTACACTGATTCTTCTGTAGAGTTTGAGAAAGACTTCGCACCTTGTAGATTCCCTGGTTGGCATCACAGCTGTGGGGCCAGCATTGTGCCTGCTGCACCATCCCATAGGGACACCTCACTCTAACCTCTATCATTCAGCTTTCTGGAAAATGACATGGACCAGCTCAGCTTCAGCTACAAAGGCTATCTTAGCTGGCAAAGGATAGAACATACAGTGGCACCGGTGCCAACCCCAGGAGTCTTGCTTCTTAACAAGGACATCTGGCCTGCATTCAATGGAGCTTCATACAGGGTTTCTGGTGATAGCAAGCCATCTGTGGCCTAAGGGTGACAAACACAAGACTATGCTCACAGGTTTCTTGCCATCAGTTACAACTCTCTTCTCTGTGTTCCCTAAGCTGGTCAACAAATTGTGATTCCCAGTTTTCAGGAAACTGTTCTGATCACCTACATCTCTAGGAGACTCAGCAGTTGACCCATTCCTATGGAGATACCATCGCTTTCCAAGGTGGATCACTAACTTGGACAATGCACCTCATCACAAGGGGCTAGTCCAGGGAAATCCACTGTCGCCCAGCAGAGCTGCCAGGTAGGGTCCCTCACCTCAGGCTAATGGGAGCATGGAGCTGTGAAGGAAAAGATCATGAATATCCAGGGCCTGCCCACGATAGCCCACGCCAGATGATCACTGAAGTTTGTGCATTGCAGGGACCATGAGGCATGTCCTTCAGAGGGGAGACAGGTGCCCAAAAGAAATCCACAGATTTAACTCATTCAAGGAAGACCCTGCAGAGCTGTTGTCTGGAGAGAAAAAGGCTTTTGGGGAAGTTGCATTTAAAGTAGGCTTAGGTCTTAAGGAGGTCACTCATAGATTAGAAACAAGCGGAATTTCATGGGAAACAGACAAATTCAAAGAGAAAAGAAGCCAATACAGGCACCCTTTGCAGTTCAAGGGATGAATTTCCACACAACAAAACAGAAAGCTCATATGTGCTCCCAGGCCCCATTATCAGCCAATTCAATTTCACACTTCAACCCATTCCCCAGGTCTCTGTTGGGCACAGGCTTGGAGGGAAACTTGGAACTATCTGTAGTCACGGGCCACACAATCCCTCCTCACGCCTCCCAAATAGAAAATGTCAAGTAACCAAGTTCACACAAAATAAGAAGCACAAAATAATCTGTGAATTGCTCCTTCAATGATATCTGAACAGGAAAAAAGATATATCTGCATGCAGATAATAGGTGGCACATTAGTGTCACATTTCTAGCAAGAAGGCAGCTCTCCATCATGAGAAAGAAATAGGAAGCTCCTTTGCTGTACGTCGTATCAGGCCAGGTCCTAGCCCTCTGAGAAGCAGTTAGGTGGGTTTGAAAGCACCTGAGCTATTAGGAGTATCACCCTCACTCCATTCTCACTCCCCAATTGTTTCCTTTCCAGAGTCCCATCTTAGCTCACAAACCCTTTCTTCGAACCAAGAGCTTTATTAGGCATTAACAGACCCCCATCTAGAAGACAGCTTATGAAATCTAGTAGCAATTCAACTTCAAAGCTGTGTACAATTCAATCTGTCTTCACAGTGGAGTGGCACAGGCAGCACCCCAGTAGAAGGAAGTAACTAGAGTGCTATTGCATAGCAGCCATGCCTCATCCTCTTACAGAAGAGCCTCTTAGATCACCAGGGCCCCTCGAGCTAGGCAGTGCCCTCCCTTTGCAGTCACAAGAACCCAATTCCTACTAATTCTGCATCATTTAAAGTAATGCTTTGTGAGCTGCCTGCTAGCAATTCAACTAGACCCACCTAGTTTGCACCAGATCCACATTCCAAGAACTGGATGCAGGAAAATCCTTTCATCTGGAGGGTAAGTTTGTCTGCTTCAATGCTAGACTATGGCTACTATCAAGGGTGCCAATTTAACGGAAAGGCTGAGATATTTGTAGATCCGTCTCCTAGGAGAATCCCAGATTTCTCCTTGGCACACACGTGCAGTTTTGATCATCTGCATTTTTATTCAATCAGTAGCTCCTTTTGTGAACTATCACCTATGTTACAGAGGCCTTCCTTCCTTCTACCATGTGTTATAAGTACATTCTCCACGAACCATTGCAGTCACATGTATTGAGACAAAAATAAATCCTGAGCCAAGCAAAGTTTACTTGCACACACGAGGGTTCACACTAGCCAAAAATTGGCCACACAGCAACCGTTCTTCCTGATATTTGTCCCTCACACAGCAGGAGGCTCTGTCCCTTTGCTCAGATTGGTTGAGCTCAGGTTTACAATCTGCTCTGCTTATGACTGGCTAGTTTAAATAGGATAAAATGTGCCTGAGGTGGATTTTCAAGTATGATGAACAGTTCACATATAATCTCAAAATATGCCCAAGCCCTGTTATTTCTTCAACAGTCTAGGGTGTGGCATAACTCCATCTTGAAAACCTAGTTTAACATAAAACATAACATTTTACAAGTCCTTTTTCCCAAACCAGTTCCAGTTTTCCTAAAGACCGAAGGCACCAAGCAAAAGCAGGAACTTTTAAGCAATATACGTTGATGGAAAAGAGCTTTTTCTCACCCATGTATATAGGTCTACAGTAGGTTCTGTAGCATTTCTATGTGTTTCATCTTTATAAGCTGTTCATAGAAATTTACCTTTCAAGGCAGCAAAGCAAGGACACCGCCCACTTTGCTAATTTTCCACTTGAGAATGTGTAATAGAAAAAATGTATGCTTTATTATATATATGTATCAATTATATATTCAAAAGATGTGTGATGTCATACATGTCTCATGAGAAAAGGTTTCTCTGAATTGAGAAAGTTCATTGTATTTTTCCTAATATTTGTAAATATAAGCCACAACCCAAAATTAGATACCATGTTCCCAGTGTTAGTAGATCAAGAACCACCATCTGAATTCATCTGTCTCCACCCTCAAGTTGAGAATCCCCTTTCCAACCAATATTTTGAAAACAAACCTGAGAACAAGACACAAGACTTGTTTTCCCTGTACAGAATCGGGCACAAGCATCCCAAACCAAGCTCCACACCCAGAATGAGGCTCCACCCTAAGGTGCATGGAGACAGCAGCACCGCATAGAATCTATACCATCCTCTGGCCACACAGTACTGCATCAGTCCATCCAGTGTCCAAGGTCAGAGAAAATGCCAAGTAACTGGAAATGAAGCGAAGGCTCCTGTGGCTCTTTTACAGGATGCCCTTTACTGTGAGGTGCTGTGTTTGAACATTGTAGGCATGTTCAAATGGCCACCGTGGGTGCTGAGAACTCCTATTTCTCTCGGAAGTCAGAAAATGCCCTGGAGTGCCATCCCACAATCATTCCTTTAGTGAACCTTTGGGCCAACACAAGAGTATAGGCTCTCGCTTGTTGCTCTTGAACAATGGATACTGAGGCTAAGTGGTGTCATCTTTGGCATCTTGCTGTGAAAACTCATAGAGGTGAAACTCCACCTGCAGATCCATGTAATAGGCTCCTATGAATTCCTGGAGGCAGGGGCAGGGACTCAGACAATAGGCTACCAGACCTGCTAGACCTGTATCATGCACTACACTGAATTCTCAAGCTCCCTGTGAACCTGTCCCTTGACAATGACCCTGGTCAGGCCACAAACAACTCAGCCACTGTTCTTCTAGCAAGGGGGAAATGTGCCCCTCAATTTCCTGTGTTCTGGTCTGAGGCTCTAGTCTTCAATGTGACCAGCAATTGAAGGATGGGGAAGGGCTTGTGAACTGAAGTTCTCAAAATATGTATTTAGTAGCTCCCACAGGGTTTTAATTTCACTTGATAGGAACATGATGACCTTCTGTAGAGAGAGAATATCTTAGTTCAAGCAGCCAAGATTGTACTGAACCACCTTTAGTCCTAGTGAGAGCTATATTGGCTTGGTGCCTGATTGAGCACTTTTGTGACTACTAGGAAAGACTTTTGGCCGGTACTGGGACTTGAACTGAGGGTCTGGCCTGTGTTGCTGAGCCTCTCTGTGACCAAGCTAGTGCTCTACCATTTGATCCACAGAGTTACTTTCAACTTTTTCTGTTTATGTGGTACTGGGGAATCAAGCACAGGGCTTTATGCATGCTAGTCAAGTCCTCAACCACTAAGTCTCACTCCAAGCTGCCAGGAAAGACTTTTTAAATGCATACTAAGCTTAGCAGACCTTTGGCCTCTATCAGGCTTAAAAGGCTGGAAATTAAGATGGCACCTGAACCTTGGAAATTTCCCTGCTTCTTTGAAGACATCTTAAATATTTTGAAAGACTTCCCTGTCTCTTAAGACTTCTTGACTCCACAAGCCTAGATGTTTGTGAGGTCTTTTCATGGTAGCCCCACCTAGGGGCCAGTTCACTTCACCCAATTTCTCAGGAGGAAAAGAAAAAAAGAAAGTGTTCAGCTTCTTGGCCTCCTTCTCCATGGGAACTACGAGACACACTGCCAATCTCTACATGCTCTGATTTGGTAAGTTGCTAGGACTCTATCCACATTCACAGATACAGACTACGGAGAGGGCAAAAAACAGAATGGCCGAAGCAGCCTTAAGGGCTTTAAGGAGACCAGGGCAGCATTCTATGGTGACAGGTGCTGGCAGAGGCTAAGGGATTCATAGATTTTTCAGAATCTTCTTTCTGAAACCTCATAATCCCTCTAGTACTTGGACATAAGAACTGGATCTAGTTCTACTAAGGACTTAAGCCTAAGAACATGAAGTATAGAGTAGAGGCTCTTCAAGGACCAGGGCTAGGCAAGGAAGCCAAGGGCTGATGAGAGCAATGAGCAAAGACCAGAGGTGTATACAAGGAGCCTGAAAGGCAGAAATCCTGTTGACTGGAGACTATCATCAGGAATGGACTCTAGCATGACCATCAGACCAGAGACTCCTGCAACACAGGTCACCAGAGAGCCGAGACTCCACACCATGGAAACAGAGGCCAGAACCCATTGTGTCCATAGCTGAGATCACACTGGCCACACAAAGTAGGACAGCACACGATAAATGTCTTTGGCTTGATTGTGAAAGAGAATATGAAACAGAGGTTATTTGAATATTTGTCCAAACAAAGCTTTTCAATTGGGGGACTTCTGAGCCCATCCTTGTATTTGGTTAGGAAAAGCCCCTCTGGCTTCCACTCAGTGGAAGGTAATTACTATTCTACTAACACACCCAAGGGTTGTAAGTGGCTTGGGCTATGAAGGTGGAGGACCCAAGCCTGAATCCTGATTGTAACTAATGGCTTTTGAACCCATCCCAGGCCTCTAATGTAAAGAGGATCAAGAACACACAGCAGGTACCTAACCAAAAAAGTACTCAAATGGCCTGAGGGCAGAAAACTCTGACCTTTGGGATGAAGCATAAATACCAGCAGAGGTGGGCAAAAGAAGGACGCTAGTACCTGGATTTGGTACACTAGCATGCAGTCTTTCACAGTGCATGGGACTATAGGAAAAGCTGTTGCAACCTCCCACATAAGGGAGCTCAATGTCCAAAAGGAATTGAGTAGGGACAGGAAGAAAATACCCCTGGTAGTAGTAGAAGAGGTTTTGAATGAACCAGTATAGAATACAGGCTTAGATCTCAAAAGCCTATTAAGTAAGATACGTCAGCTCCAACAGGTTACCTCTTTGCTAAATCATGCACAGTGTCCATCTTCAGATAATACTTAGCTGCCTAGGCAGTGAAATGTTAGAGAGGTGAGTCACTTCAATAGGATGTGCTTCTTTCACTGTGTGACAGTCTTAATATTGCCTGCAGTATGTTCTTCGAAGTAGATTCACTACACTAAGTGCACTCATACTCAAAAGGAACTTACGTGGGCGGCTCCTTAACCCTCAAGGAGTTACAAGCCTGTGTAGCACTTTCTGCAGGTGTGGGAGCTTTACATGGTTTGCTGAGCCAATTCCACAGTGGGCTGCTCAACTGAAAAGTTTACTGAGAAGCCCCAGGAAGGATGCAGTAACCACTTCTGTCAGGACTAGGGAACATTTCCAAAAAGTAGACAACACTAAAGTGAAATCAGATAAATAGTTTCTCTTTTGCAAAATCTACAAATCTGAATAAGGACTGGAAGCCAGCAGGAGGCAGGAGAAAATGCAGGGTGAGAGGGAGAACATAATAAATTTGGCACATTAAGGGGAAAAAGGTCATAAATGAATTGTACTCAGGTTACAAAGGGGAATTCAGAATAGAATCAGAATTTCATATGCTTGAGGAATGTATAGAAATACTACAGTGAAATCACTTCCTTGGATACTGTAGACTGAGTTTTCCAAAATGTCACCTATTGTTTCCTCTAAGGAATTTAGAACTCAGAGCTTAATGCTTTTAGGTAGATTTATACAGGTTAGGAGTTTCCTAACCAGTCCTTCAATGAGGGCAGGCAGGAAGCCAAGCTCAGCTCTTCAGTAGCTTTACACTTAGAGGAGGCAATCACACCCACCAGATTCTCAGGGATCTTTTAACCTTAATTTTTTTTTATAATCAATGTGATGTGCAGAGGGGTTACAGTTAAGTCAGGCAAAGAGTACATTTCTTTTGGACATTGTCACCCCTTCCCTCCCTCGCTCCCGGTTTTTCCCTCCAATACTAACCATAAGTTGTATAGTTCATTTTCAAACAGTGTCCACTGAGTACCATTGCTGCATTTGTTCACCCTCTGTCCCTCCATTTCTGTGCCTTCCTTTACCCTCCCAAAGACCTATAAACAAACATACACAACAAAAAAGAAAGAAACAAAAAAAACCAGGAGAAAATACAGAATCCTTGTTTCCATTTTCTTGAAACTAATTTTGACTCATGTGAGTAGCTCCACACTCTACCCTTTGTTTCAGCTTAGATTGAATTGGCCCTCCATCCAATTCATGCTAAAGTGAGAGCTACCAAGGAGATCTTCCAAGAAAACAAAAGCCCTTGTATGTGTTACTCTGGTCAGTGAGTATACATTTTCCACCACAGGCTAGACATCCTCTATAGCAAGAGACAAGCTGTGGAGAAACAGCCCACATCAGAGCATCTGGAGATGGAGACAGGAGTTGAGTGATTTATAACCGAGTTCATTTCCAAGGAGTAAGGATGAACTGGGGAGGAGATGGGAAATGAATTTCCAACAGCTCTGAAAGGACAGTGACAGAAAGTCTCCATACTAAACCAGCATTCCTTCCAGAGGGACCAGCCAACACAGCAAGCCTGCAGCTCCCAATGAACAGTACCCACACCTTGCTCCCTGTCGATCTTGCTAGCACCTGGCACTGGACCGTACATGGGGAGAATGGAGTGGATCAGGTGAGAGAACAGAAAAACTTATTTCCTTGAAGCTTAGGAACATAATGGGAGGGCTGAAAGTGAGGAAGTGGGTGGATGGACCTTGAATAAACATTCAGAACCATCTAGTTCTCCTTTCTGTTACAACCTAAAGCCTACAAGACCAGAGATCTGTCACACAACTCTCCTCTATCTTATTGGCACGAACAGGGTCCGAGAACATGTTAGATTGCTGCAGAGCCACAAATGAAGTACTCATTTTCAATACTTGATGCACTTAGGGTACATTTGAAACCCATTTCGCTCTTCTAGCTTTACGCTTCTATCTCCCTAACACACCTGAAGCCAAGTTTATCATCCAATTGAGGAGGAAGAGAGCAGAGGAGGAGGAGAGCAGAGGAGGAAGAGAGCAAAGGAGGCGGAGAGCAGAGGAGGAGGAGAGGCGAAAAGGAGAGCAGAGGAGGAGAGCAGTGTAGAGCAGAGGAGGAGAGCAGAGGAGAGCAGAGGAGCTCAGAGGAGTGCAGGGGAGAGCATTATTTATTTTTGTTTGTTTTTCTCCCCGCTGGGATGAGAGCCACAGGCTGAGGATGGTCCTTGCCTGCGGGTCCCCGTGCTGAGCCCCATACAGGTCCCTCACCGCGCCTGCCTGACACCTACTCTGCCAACTACTTGTGCAGCCACCAGGACTGAACTTTGGAGGACTTGTCGCTTCTCCTCTGGCCACTTGTCTTGGCAGGACGTAGAAGGTGGCCAGAGGACCCCCCCTACCATGCTGGTGAAGAAGCCCGCGGGGAAGGGAGCAGGGCGAGAGGCTGGATCTGAAGAACCCAGCCCCTCAAGGCAGCATTGCACCTGCGCTATGCCCCTGTGCACCACCCTGGCGACCCTCTTCTCTGGGGTGGCCGTGATTTCTTGTCTGTAACTTGGGGTGAAAACCAACGACCTTCAGGCGAGGATCCTCACCCTGGAATCTGCTAAAGGAGCGCCCTCCATTCCCCTGCTGCCCAAGAAGGCGGATCAGCTGAAGACCATAATACTTGAGTGGAGCGACTTCTGGCTCAGGTGTGTGAGGCTGGGCCTTGCTTGAGGGGGAGTTGCATGTGGATAGAATTTTGCACAGGTTCAGTCAGTCTACAGGATCCACCCTTACTGGTTATACAGTTGATTTGGGATGTGTGAGCCTCTGTGGTATCTATTTATTCAAGTCCCTTCTTTGGTTTCTCTCCAAGTCTGTGTGTAGGATCTTCCCTCTGTCTTCCTTAAGGATTGCATGTTACAATGGCAGTAGGGGCTTTGCCCGGCTGTTTAGTTTTGTGGAGTCTGGGCTGTCAGCATTCTCAGTTGTATGGAGAATATTCATTGTAATGCTCACATCTGTTTTTCATTTGATAAGGTTAGGCCTTATCAATAGAGAATGGTAAGCACTCTTAAAAGTGAAATAAGCCCATAGATTTAAAAATTCATTTAACTCGGAATTCTTTTCATATTAAATGTTTTAAAAATTGGAAAAAAATAAGTTTTCCTTTGTTTTTTTGGAGGGGGAGAGTTAACAGAGGTTGTGCTCAAATATTGATGAATGGAGAATTGAAAGGGATTCCTTTAAAGATGACTTAGACTCCAGTAGGGAGAGGGTAGTTTTTCTGCCAGTGGAGAGATGCAGTAGTTGCAGCCCGAATGTGATAATGTATGTCTACAACATTGGCTTTATTGATAGGACACACATTGCCATGAGCTGCACTGTTAATGCCGGAGTTTTGCCTTGGCTGTGCAGGGAGAGGGTGGTGATAGTTGAATAGTGAAGAAAGGTGTTACCCAAATCTATCAATCCATGTCAATGGTAATTTGCTTTTTAAATTAAAAACAAAATTATGTCTTGAGTACTGTTAGCATTTGGCTAAGATCCATGCACTTACATAAATGCTGTTTGTGCAGGCTATCAAACATTATTAACAGCCACAGAGGAAGAGTCGCTGAAGAACTCACAGAACTGGAATACTACTGCTAGCTCTTAATAGATCTTCTTTTCCTACAGGAATCCTACGAACACATGGCTAAACTAAGAATCACAAGAGAAACACCTTCTGAGTGCAACTGTCCAGCAGGTAAAAAATGAAACTTACTTAACTAGGTTCCATCTAGAGGAGAGCGTTTGCAAACAAAAGATCATATGTGTGTCAGGTATACCTGTAACAGTAACAGAGAAAGAATGCAGACCCAACTTGCTTTAAGAAAATCAACATGTCTCCCTTTGACAGATGGTGAGTAAAGCCACAAATATTATTTTAAGCAGCATAGCAGTGTCTGTGAGGGGAAAAAAAAGTAATCACCATGAAAAATATAGGCAAGGGGATTTACAAAGTTCTTAGTGTCCCGGATAGAAAAGTCATCTTCAATTTTATTAAATAACTTCAGTGTTCGTGGTGAACATGGTCTGAATAGCTGTGAAGCCCTGGTGTCTAATGTTATATTAGTGCAGAGTTGTTTGTGGTAATTATATTCGCAAGTGATCTAACCTGTAGGTAAAAATGAAGACTAAAGGAAATTAGTTCTTTATTTTGTTCTCAGTACCTTGCCAGAAATATTCCAACATGTTGTCCATTTTTCTGTGTAGTTATAAAAAACCATAGTGACAGTGTGTATTAGAAGGATAGAGACAAAACGGTAGTGAATGAGCACCCCCCCCCCGAATCATTAAATCTTCATTCACAGACTTCTGAGCCTTGGTAGTTGTCTGTAGACCTAACAATTTAAAAGCTCTTGGAATATGGCCAGGGGAAGGCATTTAGTGGATACAATATTATATAAGGCATCAAAACTCCCATGAATCTCAAGATGTTGTTTAGATAAACATGGTGAATGTATTTATGAGCATTCTAGTTTCTTTCATCCTTATGCATGGAAAATGAGTCTTTTTCTCTCATATGGAAGAGCTCATTTCAATGTAGTCATGTGCTTCATAATGACACTTCAACCCATGACAGGTCACAAATATAACAGTGGCCCCCTAAGATTGTGTAACCTAGTGATGTCATAGCCAGCTTAGTTTGTGCGAGTGAGCTGTGTGATGTTTGCTCAGCAGTGGGATGGCAACAGCACAGCCCTTAGAATACGCCCCAGTTATGATTAAGCTGCAGGTGACTGTGAAAAACTTTGCGGCTGCTGTTCACTGCTGGCTCACGCCTGTAATCCTGGCTACTCAGTAGGTGGAGATCTGAGAATTGCAGTTCAAAGCCAGCCTAGTCATCAAAGACTATGAGACTCTTATCTCCAACAAACTAAGAAAAAGCTGGAAAAGGCACTGTGGCTCAAGTGTTAGAACGCTAGCCTTGAGCACAGAGAGGCTCAGGGATAGCACCCAAGACCCTGAGTCCAAGCCCTGGGACTGGGGATGAAAAGGACTACTGCCTGTAATTTCTTATAGTTTGAGGTTGGTTTTTGTCTCATGATAACTAGTTCAGGCACAGTTTAGACTTTTCAATTTTCAGGTTATACAGCATAAAAGATTTTAGTATTTGTATTAGTATTTAGTATTTGTATTTGACCATCATTGAGATATATTATTTTTCAGTGAAGGCTTTTGATGAGAAGACAAAGCGTGGATGTTTGACATTGTGTGTTTCATCCTGAGTAGTTGAGAAAAACCTCAGAAGTAAGATATTCAAGGGAAGAACTTTTCCAGCACAGGAATGAAATCACAGCTGCCCCTGCCCCATAGGGATGATATTAATTCCCCCGACAGTGGGTAGGGTAGGTATAGGACTTCACAAATCACACCTGGCAGGAAAGAGCATCTTTTGAATATACAAAAAAATCCAGTACACGGGCTGTGTGTATATGGGGAGCTTAAATTTAATTTGGAAGATTCATAACAAACTTGGTAAAATGTTGAAAAGTGACCACACTGAGTTCTATTTCCAGAGGAGATCCTATTGTTTTTATGATGCTTCATGTAGGCCAGTGATTGAACTCTTGTCATCTGGGAGAAAGCTATTATCCTTAAGAGTTTGCTGTATATTCCCTGGGATGATTATTACAGACTTTGTTTTTCCATCTTGCTTTTTTTTTTGGTCAGTCCTGGGCTTTGGACTCAGGGACTGAGCACTGTCCCTGGCTTCTTCCCGCTCAAGGCTAGCACTCTGCCACCTGAGCCACAGCGCCCCTTCTGGCCGTTTTCCATATATGTGGTGCTGCGGAATGGAACAGAGAGCTTCTTGCCACTAGGCCATATTCCCAGCCCTGTTTTTCCATCTTAATGTGATAAATGAATAATAAACAGCAATTCTCTTGGGTTGTTGTTTTTTGGTTGCTCTATCACCTGCTTTCCTTCTTGCCACCACTAGAACTCTGCATTACATCAGTTTTTACCTGGCTCCTTGGGAGGGAACTCTGAAGGGGCACATTCAAACACACAGAACCAGGGCTGGGGATATAGCCTAGTGGCAAGAGTGCCTGCCTTGGATACACGAGGCCCTAGGTTCGATTCCCCAGCACCACATATACAGAAAACGGCCAGAAGCGGCGCTGTGGCTCAAGTGGCAGAGTGCTAGCCTTGAGCGGGAAGAAGCCAGGGACAGTGCTCAGGCCCTGAGTCCAAGGCCCACGACTGGCCAAAAAAAATAAAAAAAATAAAACAAACACACAGAACCAGATGGGGTTTTTGGTGAGTTACAGAAATAAACTCAGTTCTGCTTGTCCAATAACAAGACATCACCCAAACGCAGGCTTTGTGTTAAAAGATTCTGGAGAAAACCAGCTGATGCAGGATTATCTTAGGGAATGAGCTGGCTGGCCAAAAGGGCTTAGAAAGAAGATATGGCACTTCCCACCTGATTTGGCTTGAACCTCTGTTCGCCATGTGTGACTAAGACTTGTCACCCAGACATCTGTTTGCAGGACAGAGTGAGACAAGTGTGACCTCAACTCTGTTCCTGTGGACACATGCCCATCCATTGAAGTTGACACTCTTGATTACAGGCTGAGTCTCAGAGCCAAGGGTCGGTAGCAAAGAAGCAAAGTTGTGTTGTTTGTACTCACTGATGGCTTCTGCTAGAACTCAGGTCTTACTGGGGTTTTCCCAGGTAGCCTCTGTGGGAAGGCTTTGAGGACGATTTATTGAATGGCTTCTCACAGTAGGAGAGGCTCTTTGTGATTTACTTTCTATAACTAGGAGAGTTTTAAGTGCTAGCAATCTTAGGATTTGTCCCCTGGGCAGAGGGACTCCAGAGCTAGAAGCCTAATAAGGAATCCAGAATGAGCTGGATATGTCTAGACTGCAATCTTAGATCTGATACTAAATAATGGTGTGACTGTGATCAAATGAATGCACTTCATTTTTTCACCAGGAAAAAAGACTAGAAATTCCTTCTCCATTGTACGATTTATGTAAATTGTTTGGCATATTATTGTTTAGAGCTTAAATAATACTTCTGTTTTTTTGTGTTGGTTTTTTTTTTTTTGGTAAGTTTCTCAGAAAGACTAGGCAAATTCTCTTACCACTAAAGCTGCACCCACAGTTCACTAGTCTTTTTCTTACATTCCTTCCTCTGCTCCACAGAGGAACAAGTGGGAAATGTTGCAAAAGTTGCTCAGAACTTAAAGCTAATATATATGGCGGTTAGTTAAACATCTGTACGTCATTTATAAAGATAATCTTGACTGTCAGTATCTCTTGGTGTTGTAGCAGTGGAATTTGGGGTTTTCATGAAACCTAGTTTTGTCTCCAAAGTGTTCACCAAAATGACAGGGGAAACAGACCATTTAGACTGAAGCATACCGGGTAGAAAGACTTGGATTTAATGGGCATGGACTTAGTAAAGAGTGTCTTTACAGCTTCAATATGAGATGTTTACCAAAATGAGTGTCTTCTCCATCTGACTCGTAGACCTATTCAAATCAGATTTATTTATACAGTGATATTTATAACATAAAGTTGGACAGTCAGCAATGGCAGAGACAAGGAAATAACAGCTACTATTTGTGGCTTGATCCCTGTCATACCTGACTGTCTCTAAGAGAGTAACTTGGCTCGTCACTATGGCTACAGAATTCTACTTCAGGGTGTGTTCTTTGGATCTTCCATGAAGTATGCATAAAGCAGGCATATTTACAGAAAGGTTTCTCTGTCCAGCCAATGAAGAACGATGGGAATGGATACACCATTCAAGTGATAAGAACTCATTCATCAGTACCATTGGCCTCCTCAGCCTATTAGGTGTTGAAAAGATATGTCCCAGCCATCCCAGAGGACCATGCAGAGATCATCACAGACAGGAGAAGAAGGTTCAAAAGGAGGTTTATTAGTGGGGCCATAGTTCCCATGGGAGAGGGAGCTACATGGTGTCTGCACCTTATCCAGGTGGCAGCTTCTCTCTCTGGGGGTAAAGGGGAAGTAGATAGGTAGTGAGTAGGAGTGGCTCATTAGGTATGGGTGGATCTGGGGGCTAGTGGGAGGTGCTGAGGACCTGAGGCTAAGGAAATGCAAACAGGTATAAGAACCTCTGTGGTGTCATCCATGTAGAATAGGAAATGAAGAAAGCCACCTTGGCTTTTTCATTAACATGTTACACAATCTTGTGCAAATCATTTCCACATATGTCTTTTTACAAACTGGTCATACCATTGTAAGTAAGAGCTGGGCAATAACGACTTAGCATCTTAGTCAATTCTCTACCTAGCATAAATCTAAACAGTACCAGATTTTGGGATTATTTTTGGGGGGGAGCAAATAAGGCAGACTTGCCCTGTATCCTCATGGAGTTTCTAGTTCCATGAAGATGACACCAAATGTTAATTTGAAAAGGACTTTCCATGTGGGATAAGCAAAATCAAGAGGAGTACATTTTGGAGCATATAACCTAAATCTATGAAATGTTTACAATATGGGAAGTTGTTTAAATGGTTTGGTGGTAGGGAAAGAAAACTATACTTATGTTTCAGAAATTCATAATAGAAGAAATTATGGCTCCTGAGAAAATTTGTAGGAATGGATACAAAGTTTGTTGGTTGCCTTTTGAATTTCTAAGAATTGATGGATAGGTAGATAACGGTACACTGGTAGCTGATCTGCTGATATTCCAAATGAAAGAAACATGATATTTTTTTTCTTGGTCATGGGGCTTGAACTCTGGGCCTGGGCTCTGTCCCTGAGCTCTTCAGCTCTACTACCTGAGCCACTTTCTAAACATGATTTTTAATATAGAATGGACAGCCTGTTCTATATGATGATAGTCTATTCTATTCTATGAATAGTGAGATTAAAGTTGAGAACTTCTTGTGTGGAGTGTTTAACAGCTACCGGTAAAAATTGAGACTAGAAGCCATCTGGTGGTGGCTCAGAGTTACAATTCTAGCTTCTTAGGAGATTGCAATCTGAAGGTTGAGATTCAAAGCCAGCCTAGGCAGGAACTTCCATGAGTCTCTCACCTTCAATAGCCACCAAAAAGCCAAAGTAGAGCTGTGGCTCAAGTGATAGAAAGCCAGCCTTGAGCAAAAAAGTTAAGGGGCATTGCCCAGGCCCTGAGTTCAAGCCCTAGTATGAGCATACACAGAAAGTAGATACTTCTTAAGGTATCCTCTATACTTATGAAATGACTATTTACAAAGTGGGAGTAAATGCCAACAAGCGCAAGTACCCCTCATTCCCAAGTGGGAGCAGTACAGATCCTGGTGATGGATTGAGGTCGCCCCAGTATGGTGATGGGAGTAAATGGTCACGCTTGCTTTGAGATAGAGCACTCTTCCCCCTGGTGTCAGAGCCTTTGTGTTCCTTTGCTAATCCAGAGGACTTGAGCATATAAAACTCCATGTCTTGCTGTATACATTTTCAATGATACAGAGAACAGAAACAGTTTTACCTTAAGAAACTTGAATGAGCAACTTGAGATGGTGAATGTTATGGAAATGAAAATGGCAGATATTCTCCACTTCCTGTGACACAGAACAGGGCACAGTGATGAGGGTGCCCCCACAAATGTCCCCAGTAAGTCTTTCTCAGGCCTAATGAATCCAACAGGCTGGACATGACATGCTCAGTGACTTTTCTGCTGAGAGTGGACAAGGACAAGTTGCCTTTTGAAGGGGTGTTCTTGTTTCTTCTCTTTTGTCTGCCTTGTTTACAAATGAAGAAGCTAATTCTTCCAATTCTTGCTCTGTGATGCTTGGCTTGGAACTTGAGGCCTTTTCCTTGCTTCATTTAAACCACCCCTCCAGTTCCTTTTTTTTTTTGGCTTTTGAGTTATCTTTGGATAGTCTTTTGGGCTGGCCAGCCCTCCCCTACCCCTATCTCTTCCCCCTTTCTCCCTTTTCCTCTGCCCTTTTCACCCTTCTTCCCCTTTACCTCCTCCTCCCCTCCCTCCCCTGCTTTTCATTTGATCAGGTGGTCTCAAGACTGTGCTCCTCCCTATCTCTGTTCCCCAGTATCTGGGAAACAGAAGTGTGCCACGATGTCTGGCTTCCTTTCCCTTTCTCACTGTAGTAATTCCGTTGGTAATTATGTAAAAGGATACCAATACTATATGGAATTTCAATTCACTGTAGCTTATTCGATGTGTGGGAGTAGGCATTCTTTCAAGGCCACAGTCTGCTCTGCTTCTGATTGCTTTGTAAGGCTGTAAAATCAACTCTGTGACATGACCCAAATGGAAGCCATCCAAGACCTATCATGGAAAAACTGTTTGGGTGCCCTCCTTACCATGTTAGAGACTTTCTGGGGTGGTTTCGTGGAAGTGGAGAATGTGAAAACTGTGTATGGATGACTCTGAGCTGCAGGCTGAAACCTGAAACCCAGGATATGACTGGCTACACCTAGAAGCATTGCTACCTAACCTGGCTTGCCAAGATGGGTGAAGTTTGGTGGGGTGGTTTAAAGTGCCATGGAATTTCACAATGCCCCCATCCCTCCCCAATTTGTGTTAACAATGGTGATTCTTACATGGAGATAGGAGGAACTGAGCTAAATAGGAGTTCACTGCTCCACCAGTTTCTTCCCAATTGAATTGATAGCTATCCCTTGTCTTCCTTGGTGATGGACAAAATCAGGAGAGAAAGCAAATAGTTTCTCTAACCCATCAGCTCTAAGATACCTGAAATGCAGTCAATGTTGCCCTTGTGTATAGTAGATAGAGCCACAGCCATGAACTTTGGGCTAGTATTCCAACAGCTAGAATAAGTGGAATTAATACTGTCATTCAACTTACTGTGGAACTTCTTCCCCTCAAAATTTGGAATTTCTATGAGTACAGGATAATTTGGAATTGCGATGACACTTCTGACGTCATTGCATCCAGAGATGTCACTGCCTCTTCAGTTGAAGGTCTTATTCTCTTCACGAATGGTAGTTGAAATGTATTCATTTCCCTTCATAATGTGTTCCTTACATTGATCACTAGATTCATGCAGTTTTTGTTATAGGGGCATACTTATAGGCTTTGACACCTAAAATGTAAAAAAAAAAATTATAATTTCAATTTATAGGCGTTCTGGTCTTCATTATGGACATGAAGCTTTAATTCTTGTATTTAAAATATATTCACACGTTATAAAATACAATGATCATATTTACTCTAATTGAGTAAATTGTAGCAAGCTCTGGCTTGTACATTATGGTATAACTGGGAGTCAGAATATATGTCTAGATAGTCTTCTTTGTTATCGGTTCCTCTCGCCTCTTCTCCCACTCTTCTCACCTCTTTTCCTCCTCTTCCTTCTCCCTTTTCTTCCAAAGAGCTCAATGTTCCTCACTGAAAGTGAGGAACATATTCCTTAATCTGTTAGCACTAGAAAGTTGGGGAAATGCACAATGTAACCCACTGTGATATACATCACAAACATCAACATCTCTCACCCCATCCGTCTGCCTTAAAGTCTGAGGTTTTTTAAAGCCTTTAAGTCATCCCAGTTTTTGACATGTTTCTGTGCATTTTTTCATTTTTCTTTGTGCTTTTTTACTTTTTGGTGCCTGCACCAGGGCTTGTACACAGGTCCTGAGTGCTATCCCTTAGCCTTTGCACTCCAGGATAGTGGTCTACCACTTGAACAACACTCTGTTTCCTGATTTTTTGGTGATTAATTGTAGATAAGAGACTTTCTGGTGCATGCTTTCTTTGAACCTTGATTCTCAGAAATCATTCTCTTGAGGATTACAGACATGAGCCACTGGCACCTTGCTCCTTTGAGCTTTTATTCTTCACACATACGCACATAGAGTCTTGTCAACAAGTTGCTGCTGCCATTAACTTTTTAATATAGTTATTGTTAACACTAGAGTTTTGTTGAGCAGTTAATGTTTAGCTGGCAAAATAGTATCTGCAACATAACTTTCCCCCAAATTACAATGTCCCTTAGTATCTGAAGTGGGTTGGCTCTACAACCCATGTGGCTAATGAAGTTCTTTTGATATAAAACAGTATAATATTTGCATATAAACTACAAACATCCTTCATATACTTTGTCTTCTCTAGATTGCTTACAGTAAGTAATATAATTGAAATAATGTGTAACTAGATTTTATACCATATTATAGGGCATTATGACAAGAAAACAGTGTGAATGTGTTTTAGTACAGATGCACTGCTTTTCCCTTAAAGATGTACAATCTGTAATTGGTTGAATTTGCATATGCAGAGTATTTATTTGTGCATTATTTATAGAAACTATGCTGTAAGAAAGTTGGTCTTTGGTAAAATGATGATGGTTCTATGTTGAAACTGAAATGGAATCCAGGAGGAGACTGTGAGTTTTGTGTCTGCATTTAAATGACAGGCAAGATCTTGAGAAATTACTAATATTGTAGCCAATATTGACTGAGAAATCCAATGCATTTCACAGAGAGAGTGTAAATCTGGCCACATTGTAACGAGTACAACAGAAGGAAAATTGAAAGACTAACTTGTTCCCATTGAAATGAATGTCCACTGTCATCAGGTGTTTGAGCAGGGAGTTGTGGATAGCTCTTTGGCCAAGCAAAGCACATTTTATACGTGTCTGGTAGGACATGCAATAGAATGACACAGCAGCTCTACAAGCTATTGAACTTTGTTGAGTGATAGTTTTCCCTTCCGTATATCGTTTCAAACTATGGGCTTCAAGGAAGTCTGGAACATAAAAATGACTTTTTGTTTTGACAGACCTGGGGCTTGAACTCAGGGCCTGGGCACTGAGTATCTTTTGCTCAAGGCTGGCACTCAGCTCTACTCTGAACTATCTGGTGGTTGGAGCTTAGTGTCTTGTAGACTTTTCCTGCCCAGGCTTGCTTTGAACTGTGATCCTCAGATCTCATTTCTGAATAGCTAGGATTGTAGGCATAGGCCACCAGTACCTGACTTCCTGACTTCCTGAATTTTGCTCCTCTGTCCTCTGTCCTCCTCCTCAGGCCCCCTTCCTTCCTTCCTCCTCCTTTTTTCATCTTTCTTCTTTTTTCCCCTTCCTCCTCTTTTTTCATCTTTCTTCTTTCTTCCCCTTTTCTTCATTGCTTTGCTTTCTGAGAGAATTCAATGATCAGCCAACCATGAAATGGGAAAGTGGACCAAATAAGGCTGGATAATTTATTTGAGCCAAACAGAGGTATTATAATCTATTAAAAATATTTAGCCAAACACACTGTATTCGTGACTTTATCTCATAACCCTGCAGATTGTCTGGTAGTTGCCCAGGACCTGAGGCAGGAAGGCGGACCCATGTGCCTGAACTTTCCAGTCATGTCTTTGTAACTGGTAGTTTTTAATAAAAGAAAAACTCTAACATTGTGAAATTACATCAGTGAAGAAACCATAGCTTTTTATGTTCTTGTATATGCTTTTCTTCTGTGCAACGTTATTCAATGCCCTAAATTTCAGCTACTTTTGAGATATTTTCTTGAATGTTGAGATTAGTCTGGAAATCAGGCTAGGAATAAATGAAATGCTGGTGTGGTAATAAAATTTATGTTACCATTTTATGAATATGAAAATGTCTAATTGTTATAACACAAGGTATCTTTGGATTAAGAAGTCTAGGACATTTTATTCTTTTACACCTTTTTTAAAGCAGGAAAACCTTTGCTTCTACCATCAGTCTTGAAGCAGAAATCCCAGAAAAAAGAATTTTATAATCAGTCACAAAGAATTCCTACACGCATCATGTATCCCTTCCTCATCATTTCCCATTTCTTAGGAGTCTCCACATTGTTTAATTGTAATCATGTGCAACTAGCATTTTAAAGCTTCACACTGCTTTCACATTTATGGGATATGATGAGAAGATTAAGAATGGTTGAAACTCAAGAGTAAATACAGGAAACTTAAGAGTAGATGTAGATATGTGACTCCACCAGGCTTTCATGGAGCACACATTACCCCAGTGGGCTTCATGTTGTGGCCATCCATGTATAGAAGAACAAACTAGAAGGTGCACTCTCCCAAACAACCCTCATTCTAGCCAGGCCCCTCTCCTGTTCTCTGCTTTGCAATTCTGTAGCAGGAATCTAAACTCTGGTTTCCTTCCATTGTATTGGTGTTGTTTGACCTGACTTTCCCTCAGCATGGAACTTACGCATATGGGACTCAGGTGGCAGGGCCCTGCCTTTCCAGGGCCTGCACTTAGTATTCAATCTATTGTGGAGCAGAGGGATGTTCATGACCCATAGCAAAACACCTCCCACGTCCCATAAAGTGACATGTTGTTTCTATTAAGGGATCATTTTCTTAAGTGAAATCATGACCAGTCATGATGGCATGGAAGTATACAGAGGCCAAGTGACTATGTGTTACTTTAATTACCAAAGAAGTAACTATTACGATTCCATAATGGTTCAAAGAAGAATTTTAAGACTGAAACAGTGGTTTTATTGTTTCTTTAGTTCAGAAGTAATTGAAATGGAATATGTAAATAGAGTCAAAGTGGACTTTTCCAAGTGAGAAAGAGAAGCCAATTGCACTTCGAAAGAAACTATATGACTATAGCAAGAAAGACATCGCCAATTAACAAATATTTATTTTCCTTTGCTATTCTCTGCTATTTATCCTGTTACATAGTAGTGGAATGAATTAGGAAGAGAGTGATGTAGAGTGCATGGTTTTCCATTGCAACACAAACTCTATCTATCTATCTATCTATCTATCTACCTACCTACCTACCTACCTACCTATATTTTTGCTGTTCCCGGGGTTTGAACTCAGGCTTGGACACAGTCCCTGAGCTTTTTTTGCTTAAGGCTAGCACTCTGTCACTTGAGCAATAGCTCCACTTCCAGCTTTTTGGTGGTTAATTGAAGAGAAGAGTCTCACAGAGTTTTCCTGTCCAGGCTGGGTTAGAACTTCGATCCTCAGATCTCAGCCTCCTGAATAGCTAGGATTACTGGCTACAGCCACTGGCTTCCAGCTTACTTTCCCTATAGTCTTAAACTATATAGGAATCAACTCTTTGGTAAGCTTTTTTCCATTTTTATGTTTATATTACTAATGATTATTTTGTCTCTATTTTCCTATCTTATGATTATTTAATTATAAGACAATTGTTTATTTTTTATTTGATTAGTTATTTAAAGGACGGGTCTTTGGGGCTTTATATCATAGGATCCAAAGGTAGCACTAATGTCTGTGAACCTTAAAATTATACTACCACTTTTTTGATGACCAAAGCTCATTAGAAACTGGAGCCTGTGGCTCAGGCCTGTAATCCAGATCCTCATGAGTTTGGAGGATTGTGCTTTGAAACCCGCCCTGGGCAGGGAAGTCCATGACATCCATCCTCCATGAACCACCAAAGTACCAGAAATTGTGCTATTTCTCATGGGGTAGCAGGCCAGCATGGAGTGACAAAGCTAAGGGACATAGCCCAGTCTCTGAGTTCAATTTTCAGTGCTGGCTCAAAAACCAAAACCCCACCAAAACACAACTGACCTGAAAGACTCTAGTCCCTGTGTGTAGGAACTAATAATTTGTCCTACTACTGTGAAGGAAGAGCTTCTGAGTTCTTACAAAAACTATCTTTAAGTATTTGTGCAAAGGAGTTGCCATTTGACAAAGCAGTTTATGAATATGGCCCATCTTAACCCACCTCACCCCTTTCAACATTCTTGCCCCTCCTTCCTCTGCCCAGCCCTTCCGTTTTCTTACTTTTGTAGTATGTACAATGAATTCTTGACTACAATTCCCCCCTTCTCCTTCATTTGTCCCCCGCTCTCCCCTTGCCCCCACTTGATGAGCTGCTGTTTTTCACCCTTATGCTTTGGGAAGTAATGATAAGCACCCCCCCCCCCGCCTCCAGTACTTCCTCAGAACTTTCTAGATTCCTAAGAGTGGTCATTGTAAATGTCTAACACAAGAATAAATAGGATAGCAAGATATGAGAGGGTTAAAGACATGCTTTAATCATAATCTTTGTGATTCAAATAAAGAAATGTTGTTGAATAAAGACACTGCACATTCCTGTTGGATATTTCTCACAGAGTGAACACAGTGCTGTCCCAACTCTTTTACTATATTTAAGTTTTTGGCTCATCACTGGTATTTGTTTCATAATCTAACAAAAAGATCACGTGTCTCTTGCTAGCAAAAGCTGCAGAGGAGGGAATGCTTATTCTATGAGTAGAGAGAGAAGGAAGGCTGGAGAGATGTTTGTGCTTGTGGAGAAGCTTATTTTATTTTTTTTTTAATAAACGCAGGCCATGTTTGCCACCTCCCGAATTTTGCGCTACTCTTTTCGCTGTCCTAGCTTTGACTTAGTTTGTTTTATGTTCTCGTTTGGTTAGTTCCTTGAACATCCCATCTAATTTACATCTTATTCATTTTTGTGTTGCAGCTTCTGACAACTGTCTTGAGTCCACACTTCTCTAGATTTTTATACCTAGCAGCCATTTGGCTTCTACTTTTCCTGATCTCTCTCTTCCTCTCTCACTACCTGTGCCTAATGTTGAGGTTATAGTATCCAAAATAGCTCAGGCCTCAGCCACCTTGGTGTGTTCATGCTATCTGTCCCTACCTGCCTCAGTGTCTGTACCTTTTGGCTGGTTTCACTCAGATTATGGCCAGAGAATGGCTGAAGTAAATAACAGGAAGGAAGAAAGGAAATGTATGGTGATTAGCAGTTCTTTGAGGGAAATGTTTACCTTTATTCACAAACAGTGTATGTGTTGGTAGTTTTCCTATTGCCAGAGAAAGAGAGTGTTGATTCTAAATGTTAGTTTTTAACATGAGAATCTTAAGCATTATATGTTATAACTCTCAGAAATGTTAGGTGTTTCAGAATCATTAAAAAATATTTATTGTCTTTTTTCACCTTTATTGTCAAAGTGAAGTACAGAGGGGTTACAGTTTCATATATAATGCAGTGAGTACATTTCTTGTCAAATATGTTAGCTCCTCCTCCCCTCCACATGCCTACCTCTTCCCTCCTGCTTCCCCTTCCACCCACGAGTTGTACGGTTGGTTTACACCAAATGGTTTTGTGAGTATTGTGTTTGGAGTTGTTTGTATTTTTATCCTTTGTCTATTGATTTTGATATTTACTTTCTCTTCCCTAGCTCTAATACACGTATATACAGTATCCAGGGTACTCAGATGAGATACAGTGATAGTGGGGGTAAAAACCACAGGAAGGGAATACGAGAGAAAATAAAAAGGGTACGGATTCATATCGCATGTTGAAAATAATTACAATAATGATATACCACTTGTTTCCATAACATGGAGCTCATTTCACTTAGCATCATCTTAAGTGTCCATAAGGGCATAGCTATTGGGCTATTATGACTTCGGCTTTGACTAGCCTAAACATGTACTAATTATTCCAAAAAAAATTTACTATGTGAAGTGAGCCAGACCTAAAGAAACATAGACTGTATTGTTTTCCTCATAGGAAAAACATTTTTTTTCTTATTTATTGTCAAAGTGATGTACAGAGAGGTTACAGTTGCATATGTTAGGCATTGGATACATTTCTTATACTGTTTGTTACCTCCTCCCTCACTTACCCTCCCCTCCCCCTGCCCCTCTCCCCCAGAGTTGTTCACTTGGCTTACACCAAACAGTTTTGAAAGCATTGCCTTTGTAGTCGTTTGTCTTTTTATCTTGTATCTCTCGGTTTTGGTATTCCCTTTCACTTTCCTAATTCTAATACCAGTATATACAGTTTCCAAAGTACTCAAATAAGATAAACTGATAGTGAAGGTACAACCGCAGGAAGGGATACAAGAGCATCATCAACAGTAGAAGCTACAGTTACACATGGCATGTTGAAAGTAATTACAGCAGTGATATAACAGTTGTTTCCATAAAATGGAGGTTGTTTCACTTAGCCTCATCTTATGTGTTCATAAGAGTATTGCTGTTGGGCTCTTGTGATCCTCTGCTGTGACTAGCCTAAACCTGAGCTAACTATTCCCTATGAGAATAGGGAATCCTATTCATAGCATAGAATCCATGTTTCTTTGGGTCTGGCTCACTTCACTTAGGATAATTTTTTCCAAGTCCTTTCATTTCCTTACAAATGCGGCAATGTCATTCTTTGAGACAGAGGTATGAAATTCCATTGTGTATATGTACCACATTTTCCTGATCCATTCATCTACTGAGCGTTACTGGGTGGGATCCATATTTTAGCTATGCCAAATTGTGCTGTGATGAATATTGTTGTGCTGGTGGCTTTTGTGTGTTCTTCTCTGTGGTCTTTGGGTAGATGCCAAATGTGGGGCTGCTGGATCATAAGGGAGCTCTATGTTTACCTTCTGAGAAATCTCCATACCACTTGCCAGAGTGGCTGAACAAGTTTACATTCCCACCAACGATGAAGTAGGGTTCCCTTTTGTCCACATCCCCTCCAACATTTATTATTGTTAGTTTTCTTGATATAGGTCATTCTTACTGGGGTGAGATGGAATCTCAATGTTGTTTTGATTTGCATTTCTTTTATGGCCAGAGATGTAGAGCACTTTTTCATATGACTCTTGGCCATTCTCATTTCCTCATCAGACAAGTCTCTTTGTAAGTCTTTAGCCCACTTGTTGAGGGGCTGTTGGTTCTTTGCGGTTTTGTTTTGGAGGAATTTAATTTTTTGTAGTTCTGCATATATTTTAGATATGAGGTCTTTGTTCATTGTATGGCTGATAAAGATCTTTTCCCAATCTGTAGGCTTTCCATTCATCTTGTGAGCTATGTCCTTTGCCCTGCAGAAGCTCAGCAATTTGATGCAATCCCATTTGCTCGTCCTTTTTGTGATTTGTAGCATTTATGGCTCTTTGTTAAGGCAGGTCTGTCCTGTGCCAAGGAGCCCAAGTGTTTCTCCTACTTCTTTTAGTGCTTTCAAGGTATCTGTTATAATTTCAAGATCTTTGATCCATGTGGAATTGATTTTGGTGCAGGATGATATATAAGGATCTAATTTTGCTTTGTTGTGGGTGTTGAACCAGTTTTGCCATCACCATTTGTTAAAGAGGCTATCTTTCTTCCATCGTATTTTTTTAGCTCCTCTATCAAAGATTAAGGGGGCTTAGTTCTGTGTGTTCACTGCTGGATCTTCAATTCTGTTCCATTGGTCTTCAGGCCTGTTCCATTGCCAATTCCAAGCTGTTTTTATAGCTATAGCTTTAGAATACAGCTTGAAGTTTGGTATTGTAATTCCTCCGGCATTGTTCTTTCTGCTTAGGATTGTTTTTGCTAGTCGGGGGGTCATTTATTTTTCCATATAAATTTTCTGGATTGCTTCCTCAATTTCATTAAAAAATGGTGTTGGGATATTAGTGGGTATTGCATGGAATTTGTAGATAGCTTTTGGCAATATTGCCATTTTGACTATATTAATCTTCCCAATCGAGGAGCATGGGAGGTTTTTCCATTTCCTTAGTTCTTTTTTTTTTTTTTTTCAAATTTTTATTATCAAAGTGATGTACAGAAAGGTTACAGTTTCATATTTTAGGCACTGGATACATTTCTTGTACAGTTTGTTACCTTGTCCCTCATACCCCTCTCCCTCCTCCCCCTTTCCCTTCCCCCCCCCACGGAGATGTTCAGTTCACTTACACCAAACAGTCTAATCATAGAGGTCTTTCACTTCTTTGGTTAAGGTTATTTCTAGGTATTTTATGTTTTTGAGACTATTGCAAAGGGAGTTGCTTTCCTGACTTCAGCCTCTGTCTTCGTGTTATTAGCATATAGAAAGGCTGTTGATTTTCGAGGGTTTATTTTATATCCTGCAACTTTGCCAAAGTTTTGGATCTGCTCTAGTAGCTAGGGAGTAGAGTCTATGGTGTTCGTTAGGTATAGGATCATGTAATCTGCAAGAGAGAAAGCTTAA